>NC_053028.1:647433492-647443537 GCF_003073215.2 Triticum urartu | reverse complement strand
AAAAATGATCAAAAAAAATTCAATCTATCCATCTGTAATGGTTTCATGTGTGACAAAACACTTTAACCTTGCTGTTTAGGTGAAACAAGCTAATATAATTATTATGCATAAGAGCTTAAGCTTTCATTCGAATCTTTGATTCAAATGGACCCATTTCAACTTGTTTCACATTGCATTAGGCAGGACACATCATTTTGCCATGTCATAGCATGCATCATATTGTTTTGCCATGTATTGATTATACTATGTGGTGTCTTTCGTGGTAGGTTCTGCCTCCGAGGATATCTCCGAGTATCCAACTGAAGGGCAGTACCCTACTACCACTCCATCAGGCAAGCAGCCCCATTGATCATATCGATACAATCCCATGTTCTCGCCTCTGCTCTCATTTACTACATTAAGACAACAACATTTCAAACTGCTGTGTGCTATGGTAGTTGGACCCTTATCCTCTGCATGACCTGTCATTGCCATAGAAACTAGATGAAACCCACTAGCATGTGTACGATTTGATTGAGCCATGTATGTGTTTCCTACCTTGCTATGCCTGCTATGCTTAGAGTTGTGTCAGGTTTGGTTCATCTGGGTGATGGGCTAGAGTGAAATGATTATGTCGGTAATGTGAGGGATGTGTTCAACATGATTTGGTAAAGGTATTGATGAGAGGCCATGTAGGAGTACATGGTGGGTTGTTTCATTGAGGCCGTCCATAAGAACTGAGATCTGTATGCGTGATTTAAGATTCAGCTACTACCACACATTGGGCCCTGAAATATGACCCCACTCGACTTACTGACCCCTCTCGTCCTTTGTCTAGGAGTTGCAACTAGTTTCTAGTCTTTGTAGGTTATGTGTTGGCGGCCGTGCGTAGCCCTGACCCTAGGGGTGGGCTATGACGCGGTAGATACACTGTGGCCGGGTATGCCGGGTGCCCGTTTGGCGTCTCAGGACCCTGTACACATCGTTTGGGGCCGTTGAGGACACCCCGGCCGGATTTCCTTGCGGATGGAACCTGAATAGGCGATAAAACTGGACTAGAGACTTGTGCTGTTAGTCAGGTCGTGGTCTACACCCACGTCGGATTTCGCTTGTAGTCTGCCGAGCACATGTCGTGTGCAGACGCGAAGTGGTGGAAACATGTGTGACAAAGTACACCCCTGCAGGGTATAAAACTATTCGAATAGCCGCGTCCGCGGTAAAGGACTACTTGGTTGACTATACAGTTCATAGACAAGTTAATGGTTACTACTAAAAGACTCAAGATAAGTGTGAGTACCGAGGATGGCTCTCTCGTAGGATGGCGAGGGAGGATCTCCGGTGGAGTATTGTGTTGGTGATTAGTGGACTCGTGCGCGAAAACTATTTTACTAGTGGTGTCCCGTTGGATAGCTTAGCCAAGAGTCGAAGCTAGCTTGCTGCAATAACTCCACCACCTTCTTGAGAATGAGCATGTATAGTAGGTTCTGATGTAAGACTTGTTGAGTACCTTTGTACTCATGTTTGCTTAATTACTGTTTTCAGACAACAACACCGCCCCCTCCGATGGGTTTTATGTAGATCTCGACGTCGGTGAGTGACTTGCCACCCAGGTGGTGATCCTGGCCATGGAGGGCCCTATGTACATAGACATTCTTCGAGAAGCCTTCTTTCTTTCTAGTGTCTGTACTCAGACTATTTGCTTCCGCATGTGCTTGTATGCTTGTATGACTTGAGTGTCGGGTCATGTGACCCCTACCTGTATGAACATGTTATGTATGACTTAAGTTGTAGAGTTTTGTTGTGATGCCATGTTGTATTTGCACATATTGAGCATATTGTGTGTATGATTGAAATGCTTGGTATGTGTGGGATCCGACAATCTAGTTGTTTATCCTTGTCAGCCTCTCTTATGGGGAAATGTAGTCTATTGCTCCTCGAGCCATAGTAGTCCGCTACAGCCCGGTTCACCGGAGTCCTGCTAGCCCAGCACTACTGCTCAGGACACTTGACTAGCCGACACGTGTTTCACTTCATTCCTATGTCTGTCCCTTCGGGGAAATGTCACACGGTGACTTCCGGAGTCCGACCTAGCCTGCTACAGCCCGGGTTTCTACTACTTTTAGTATGTTGCCAGTTGAATCAGAACCTTGATATGATGTTGTTGAGTGGTATTGCAAACTGTTGTGGATGTCTCAAATCCTTTTCTGAGCATTTACAGCCATTATGCTGTCCGATCTCCCCTAGAAAATTCTAATGCCTTTGCATTATTCTATGCTTTCAGATGGCCACCCGTTCGCAGAACCAAGTGGTTCGTCTGACCCGGTGCCTCGATGTGCCCGGCCACACGGCCATGTTGGTTCGAGTGATGGTCGAGTCAGGCTATCGGTGGTATCCGGAATATACCATCGAGGAGCAGTTCAGAGAATTCAACCAGAGCCAGTACCTCTGTACCGTCAGGATATATCCCTCTTATCCTGGAGCCACTGAGCCCCTTCACTGTTCCTATGGACTTGTGGTCACTATTGAGATGTCGGTGCAGGATGCAGCCTATTCAATGATGACTATCATTGGAGCCAGGACTGCCTTGCTATAGAACACCGACTTCGGGAACATGCCAGCCTCACTTCCTGGAGCATAGGGGTACTATCAGGCCTTGTACTATGACTCTACACATGAGGAGTCACTACTCTGCACCACTACCGAGATGCTCGAGGATAAGGACCGCGAAAATCGGGCCTTGCGTATGGAGCTTTTCCACACTCGTTCTGATCATTGGGCCACTTTGAATCGGTTTGCACCTGCGGTGCAGGCAGGATACATGAACATGAGGGACCTGTACCCTGTACGGTCTGGATTGCCAGATTGTATGGAGTGGCGTGATGTAGGAGGCATCACCCCTCCTCGTGGTCCCCGTCTGCCACCACCTGTGGGACCAAGGCCATATCCCAGTCCCTATGGTCCGCAGGCTCCGCAGGACCGTCTGTTCCTAGATGATCATGTTCCACTTCTAGGCTTTGGTGGTGACTTTTATGAGGATTACTACGGAGCCGTCTGAGCTAGTAGTAGTTTCACTAGTACTGTAATAGTTGTATTCTCTACAGTCATGCGTGACTCGTGGGATACGACTTGGTGTGTATCACGCTCTGGAGGTGTAGAAAAATAATGTATAGGAGCTTGGAATGCCTCCGATGAGATGTAATGTCTTTCACCGTCGTTGTACTCTAGCCTGGGCTTGTAATAAACTATGTACGGTGTGTATGACCAATGGTATATATATATGGCAGTTTCTATATTACCATGTCGTGCAATGAACATCTTAGCATTCCATGTTATCCATTACATTCTGCACTTCGTTGCTAAGTTTGTGCCATCCTTATCTAAACCGTTGTCTTGTTTTCTCCTAGGATGGTCAACACCCACAGCAACCCTGCTGCCCCGGAGCAGGGGGAAGCCAGTGTAGTTAGGGGTGAAAATCTGCCTCACCCGCCTTCTCTGGCCGAAGTGATGCTGGAGGCGGAAAGAAACAAGCGTGAGACTAACTGCTTGCTGGAGCGGATTGAGCAGAACACTGCACGCCATCAGCGAAATGACTTGGTGTCAATCAATGACTTCATCAAGTTGTACCCACCAAAGTTCAATCATTCCATCGAGCCCCTCGACGCGGATGACTGGCTCCGCAGCATCACACACAAGCTACGTTCTGCTAACGTAGCCGAAGCTGATAAGGTTACCTATGCTGCCTATCACCTCGAAGGCCCTGCTAGCCTTTGGTGGGAAAACTTTGAAGCTATGCGCCCGGTCGGCCAAATCACTACTTGGGCTGAATTCAGTGAGGCTTTCCGTGAGCATCACATCCCGGAAGGTCTCATAGATTGCAAGAGGGAAGAGTTCTGCAATTTCACCCAAGGAAGACTGACTGTGGGTGCATATAGTCGTGAATTTGGGAATCTGGCACGATATGCTCCTGAAGAGGTATCCACCGACGCTAAGAAGCAGACAAGGTTCCGCAAGGGACTTAGCCCTGAGCTTTGCCGCGATCTTCGTCTGCACGAGTGCACCTCCTTTCAGAAGTTGGTCAATAAAGCCATCAGTGCTAAGACAGGCCAGTCTAACTAAGACGCTTCACGCAAGCACTCTTGTGATTTTGGCTCTTCATCCGGCTCTGGATCTCAGAAGCGCCGGGTGT
The DNA here is from genome assembly GCF_003073215.2 of Triticum urartu. Lineage (NCBI taxonomy): Eukaryota > Viridiplantae > Streptophyta > Magnoliopsida > Poales > Poaceae > Triticum > Triticum urartu. Next base: position 647,439,372 of record NC_053028.1, on the reverse strand, counting down.
GGATTCCAAGCACGGCACTGCCACCCAGGTTCATTCCGAGGCCATCCTTTGAGGCGCCTCGTCCCAACCAGCAGTATGCACCGCCCAAGCCCTATGGTGGCCCCGCTGCTAATGCTGCTCCACGCCCCAATGATGTGACATGTTTCAAGTGTGGAGAGCCGGGTCACTATAGTCGAGAGTGTCCCTAGAACAACAACCCCAATCAGTCTGGAAAGTCCGTTGGTCGTGGTAAGCCAGCGGGAAAGACATTCTACGCCAAGCCTGTCACCACTGCACGTGGCCATGTCAACTATGTCTCAGCCAAGGAGGCTCATGAGGATCCTAACATCGTCCTTGGTACGCTCCTTGTTAATTGCCATTTGGCATCTGTTCTTTTCGATACTGGAGCATCTCATTCATTCATATCTGAGAGCTATGCTCGATTGCATAACACAACATTCTGTGACATGCCCACTACCATGGAAATTCAAACCCCTGGCTATAGATGGCAAACTTCTAGAGTAAGCCATGGGAATGAAATTCTTGTCGATGGACTTGTCTTCCTTGCATCCTTAATAGCTCTCAAGTCCTCGGACATAAACATCATCTTGGGTATGGACTGGATGTCAGCTCATTATGCTAAGATTGATTGTGCCACTAGAACCATTCAACTTACTCACCCATCGGGCAAGATAGTCAATGTCTTAACTTGAGTGGCCAAGCGCCAGCTTTACTCCCTAAATTCCAACCACCTTCTAGACCTTGAGGATATTCCGGTAGTCCGAGACTTTCTGGATGTCTTTCCAGAAGAACTACCAGGTGTTCCACCTGACAGGGATGTCGAGTTCGTGATGGACCTTGTTCCAGGAACCGTTCCAATTTCTAGAAGACCCTATAAGATGGCACCCTTAGAACTAGCCGAGCTTAAGGACCAACTCGATGAGTCCTTGAAAAAGGGTTTCATCCGTCCTAGTTCCTCTCCTTGGGCTTGCCCCGTCCTCTTCGTCAAGAAGAAGGATGGAACGGATTGGATGGTTGTAGATTACCGACCTGTCAACTTGGTCACTATCAAGAACAAGTATCTGCTTCCCAGGATCAACGATCTATATGATCAGCTCGCTGGATCCTCAGTCTTTTCCAAGATGGATTTGAGGTTGGGCTACCATCAAATTAAAATCAGAATCGGGGACATTCCCAAAACGGCCTTTGTTACTCATTATGGCCAATTCGAGTACACCGTCATGTCCTTCGGTTTAACCAATGCCCAAGCCACCTTCTCTCGGTTAATGAACTCGGTCTTCATGGAGTATTTGGATAAATTCGTCGTAGTATACCTCGATGATATACTTATCTACTCCAAGAATGAAGAGGAACATGCCGAACATCTAAGGCTGGTATTGACGAAACTTCGAGAGCATCGCCTTTATGCCAAATTCTCCAAGTGTGAATTTTGGTTGCCAGAAGTGACCTATCTAGGCCATGTAATCTCTGGTAAGGGTATTGCTGTCAATCCCGAGCGAGTTCAAGCCGTCCTTGATTGGACTCCACCTGAGACGGTCAAGCAAGCTCGGAGCTTCCTTGGCTTAGCGAGCTATTGCCGCCGCTTCGTCGAGAATTTCTCCAAGGTTGCTAAACCTCTAACTGAAATTCTCAAGAAAGATAAAAAGTTCGAGTGGACCCCATAGTGCGAGTTCAGCTTTCAGGAACTGAAAAGAAGCCTGACATCTGCTCCCGTACTGGTACCACCAGATTTCTCCAAGGACTTTATTATCTATTGCGTCGCCTCGCGACAAGGACTAGGTTGCATACTCATGCAAGATCGTCAGGTAATTGTCTATGCTTCACGGCAATTACACCCACATGAGGAAAATTATCCCAGACATGATCTAGAGCTTGCAGCTGTAGTCCATGCACTTAAAACTTGGCGACATTACCTTCTCGGTAATCGTTGCGAGATCTTCGCCGATCACCAAAGTTTGAAATATATCTTCACCCAACCGGATTTGAATCTCAGGCAACGACGTTGGGTCAAGTTGATCCCGGATTACGACTTAGGAATAACTTACACCCTGGGCAAGGCCAATGTCATGGCTGATGCGCTAAGTCGTAAATCCTACTGTAACAACCTGATGTTACAACAAAGTCAACCACTTCTCCATGAGGAATTTAGTAAGCTTAATCTTCACATTGTTCCTCGAGGATTGCTATCCACCCTCACGGCGAAGCCTAACCTTACGGATGAAATCATAGCTGCCCAGAAGCATGATAAGGGCATATCCCGGATTAAGGAAAACATGGCTAGCGGAGTTGCTAGATGTTTTTCCATGGATGAACGAGGTGTTGTCTTCTTCGAGAACCGCTTGGTGGTTCCCAAGAAAGAACATCTACGCCAGTTGATTCTTAAGGAAGCTCATGAATCCCCTCTCACCATTCATCCCGGTAGTACTAAAATGTATCAAGACCTACGCCAGAGGTTTTGGTGGACTAGGATGAAGAGAGAAATTGCTCAATACATTGCTAGTTGCGACGTCTGTCGTCGTGTCAAAGTAGAGCACCAACGGCCTGCTGGCACCCTTCAACCTTTGGCTATTCCTGAGTGGAAATGGGATAAAATCAGTATGGATTTCATTACTGGGTTTCCCAGGACCAAGAGAGGGAATACTGCTATCTTCGTCGTGATCGATCGTCTTTCCAAAGTAGCCCATTTCCTACCTGTTCGTGAGAGTATCACCGCTAGCCAGCTAGCTGACCTATACATCTCCCAAATAGTGTCTCTTCATGGTGTCCCATTGGAAATTAACTCAGACCGTGGGAGTCTCTTCACCTCTCAATTTTGGGAAAGTTTCCAAAATGCTATGGGAACTCGTCTCTCTTTTAGCACCGCCTTCCACCCTCAATCAAGTGGTCCAGTAGAGCGAGTCAATCAAATTCTGGAAGATACGCTCCGAGCTTCTATCATCTCATTCGGAATGGGCTGGGAGAAATGCCTTCCATTTGCGGAGTTTGCTTATAACAATAGTTATCAAGCTAGCTTGGGCAAAGCTCCTTTCGAAGTTCTCTATGGACGAAAATGTCGAACGCCTCTTAACTGGTCAGAAACCAGGGAAAGACAACTTTTTGGCCCCGATATGATTCAGGAAGCAGAAGAGCAGGTTCGCGTTATTCGTGAGAAATTGAAAAAAGCCCAATCTCGTCAAAAGAGCCAATATGATCGTAAACATAAGCTCGTGACTTATGAAGTCGGCGAGAAGGCTTACCTTCGGGTTACTCCGTTAAAGGGAACCCATCGTTTCGGTATCAAAGGCAAACTGGCTCCTCGTTACATTGGACCCTTTTGCATTCTTGCCAAACGAGGAGTAGTTGCCTACCAACTGGAAATATCTCCACAACTTTCCAGAGTTCACGATGTCTTCCATGTTTCTCAACTCAGGCGTTGCTTCACGGATCCTATCCAGGGAGTCGACCATGAAACGCTTGATCTACAAGATAACTCTCATATCGGGAATATCCCGTTCGTATCCTTGATCAAGCCGAGCGTACCACTCAATGCCATAACATCAAGTTTCTCAAGGTTCAATGGTCACAACATTCCGAGAAAGAAGCCACTTGGGAAAGGGAGGATCGTCTTCGACTCGAGTACCCCACCTTCTTCCCGGAGGATCCTAAATCTCGGGACGAGATTCTTTTGAGTGGGGGTGAGTTGTCACACCCTAGCTAGTTCATGCATTAGAATGTTGCATCATGTCTACTTCTACAGAAACTTGAAATGGGGATGACAGAGCCCCCAGCACCCCCCTAGAAACAACTAGGGTTTACTAAAAATATTTTCAATGAACCCAAAATGCCCTTCACAAAATGTTCATCATTTCTGGATTGGGCTTAAACCCCTGGCAAAAATGGTGCAATCTTTTCTAGGACATTCTGGATTCTTTCAATTAAATCATAAGTATTTGAATTTGGGCATTTAAATGCTATAAAATATTTCAAATGCTCAAATAATTCTGGAAATAAGTGTGGGCTGTTGGAAATAATCTAAACAGAGCCTATGATTATTTTCAGGATTTTTGTAAGTGCCTAAGTATTTTTAATAAAGCCACAAACTTACAGAAAAATAGAAAAATAGAAATAAAAGAGGAGCAGGAAACTTACCTGGCCGCAGCCCACCTAGCAGCCCACCTGGCCGGCCCAGCACTGTGCTGGCCTGTGCCAGCCAGCTGCTTCTCCCTCGCCAGGCAGGCACAGAGGTGACGCCGGCGAGCACGAGCTCGCCATGGCGTCAGCTGCTTGCCGCCTGCGAGGCCAGGACACCTGGGCGAGCTCCATGTCGCCGCCCCGACCCCGTGGACATCTCATTCGCCCCCTGCCTCTCTCCCTCGCTCCCCCGAAGCCATGGCCGACGCAGCCGTCGCCGTCTTGCTGACGTAGCCGTAGCCCCCGTCGTCCCAGTGTCACCCCACCGTGCCCACGAGCTCCACAACATCTCCCTCGACCTCCTCGACGAGCCACGAGGCCTCGGACGCGCTGCAACGCCGCCACCGCTGTCGTTCCCCTCGTCGGCCACCGGAGATTGTCGCCGACGATTCGCCACCTCCCAAGCTTCCCCGAGCCCGCTTCGACGCCCGCTGCACTCGCTGTTAGCTCCTCTTTCTTCTCCCCCTAGCCACGCCGCTCGAGCTGCCCTCTAACCCCGTTGGCCATCACGGCCGAGAGCTCGGCTCCGCTGGCCATGTCGCCGCCGTGGCCACAGGCGCGTAAGCTCAAATCCGAGCGCGTCACCACACTCACCACGTCCCCAGGAGCCTAACGCACCACTCCACGTGCCTCGTCGTGCCCTGTAGCCTCGGATCCATCCTCACCCAAGCTCTGACGACCGCCAAGGTCATCGCCGGCGTCGTTCCCGGCCTCCCCGAGCTCCACTTCCACCACCAAACGATGCGGCTCACTCCCCGTGTCACGTAGCTGCTCCCCGCCGTCAATTTGGTCGCTGGAGACGCAAACCCGAGCCCCTCTGCCGCGTCTGGCCTCGCCGGCGGCTATACGCCGGCGGGTTTGACCCGTGGACTTGACTGGGTGGGCCAGGTTGACTTCCCCCCCGAGCCTATGACAGGTGGGGCCGGACTGTTAATTAGATCAGGATTAGTGCTCACTAATTTTAGTTAGTTTAAGTCACTGACATGCGGGCCCAGGCCCCACTGACAGTTAGTTAGTATTAACTAAACTCTGTTAGTTAGTTGAGACACTGACAGACGGGGCCCACTAGTCAGGTTTGACCTGGTATGGCGCCTTTGACTTGCTGACGTCACAGTGACGCAATGCTGACGCAATTATTCATTTTCGGGATTTATTATTATATAGGAAATTCCAGAAAATATACTAAACTTCTAAAAATCAGAGAAAATCAACCATAGCTCCAAATAAAACAAATTATATATGAAAAATGATCAAAAAAAATTCAATCTATCCATCTGTAATGGTTTCATGTGTGACAAAACACTTTAACCTTGCTGTTTAGGTGAAACAAGCTAATATAATTATTATGCATAAGAGCTTAAGCTTTCATTCGAATCTTTGATTCAAATGGACCCATTTCAACTTGTTTCACATTGCATTAGGCAGGACACATCATTTTGCCATGTCATAGCATGCATCATATTGTTTTGCCATGTATTGATTATACTATGTGGTGTCTTTCGTGGTAGGTTCTGCCTCCGAGGATATCTCCGAGTATCCAACTGAAGGGCAGTACCCTACTACCACTCCATCAGGCAAGCAGCCCCATTGATCATATCGATACAATCCCATGTTCTCGCCTCTGCTCTCATTTACTACATTAAGACAACAACATTTCAAACTGCTGTGTGCTATGGTAGTTGGACCCTTATCCTCTGCATGACCTGTCAT
>NC_053028.1:647421664-647432492 GCF_003073215.2 Triticum urartu | reverse complement strand
TCGTGCTGACGGAACTCTTCCCCGACACTTTGCTGGATCGGAGTCCGGGGATCGTCATCGAGCTGAACGTGTGCTCGAACTCGGAGGTGCCGTAGTTTCGGTGCTTGATCGGTTGGATCTTGAAGACGTACGACTACTTCCTCTACGTCGTGTCATCGCTTCCGCAGTCGGTCTGCGTTGGGTACGTAGACAACACTCTCCCCCTCGTTGCTATGCATCACATGATCTTGCGTGTGTGTAGGAATTTTTTTGAAATTACTACGAAACCCTACACGCGGACGTCGGCGCATCGTCTGCGGCCTACAAGTGCACCGAGGCGCAACGCATGGTCTGTCGCCGGGTTGCCCGCGGCCTCCGTTGGTGCGTGTAGTTGCTGCCTCTGTGTGAACGCTTCCCTCTAAGTGCTCTCCCTTTTTCGTGGACCAACAAAGAATTCTTGGAACACATCTACAAGTTACCAAGCCTCTTCATTGTTGACGGAGAGTTTGCCTTTTAGGGAGGAACTTGGGCATAGAGTGTGCCCCCTGCTCCATAGATCCGCCTTATGTATAGATGTCACCTTCTTGCCCTTGGTGCAATGAATGCCCCCAGACAATACCAACATATCATGGACACGAATTTGGCCTCCAATTCCTGATGATGATGATGAGGCAAATTAAAATTGCACCCAAGGATCGGCGCCATCTCATATTGTTGGAGAACATTTGAAGACGAATTCGATGACCATTGTGCACAGCAAAGATGGGAGGAGAACCAGGTCCCACTGGGCGTGCCAATTTGTTTGACATGAGAAAAATATCTAAGACTCCGCGAGAAGGGAAGGGGAGCGTATTTCTCTCTTGCGCCGGGGAAAGAAGAAAGAAAATTTGCGGGCGTGCCAGTGTACCGTAGTACACAAAGAAATGGATACGGGAAACGAGTATTTCATTAATCTCATTGGAGAAACAAAATTACAAGATCCCGTAAACAAAAAAGTGCACTTTGTGGCCTACTAGCGCGGCCAGCCTGACTGTGGCGACTGCGGTCTCCTGGTTCACGGGGCCTCGGAAGGCTCCCAGTTAATTACACCCGTGGGTTGCTCCGCGGGATACCTCCGATTAAGCCGTGTGGTCGTCTTCGTCGTCTTCGCTTCGCGTCCTCCATGCATGATGATGGTGATGTGTGTGTGGGCAGCGGCAGAGCCCGTGTCCTCGTCGGTACACGCGCCGCAAGTGGTGTGGCCTTAGCGGTGGCCGCGCCCGCCCTCGCCGTCGTGCCTCATCGGTCTTGGCGGTGTTGGAGTAGTTGGTGTTGGGGTAGCATGGGTCGCGCTCGGCTTAGACTTGTTGACGACCTGTTGCTTCATCGGGGTGTTCAAGGGTTTACGCCTTGCGGGTGTAACGGTTTGGGGAGACTGGCGTCAGTGCAAAAACTAACACGCGCTCACATGGGCGTGGTCATGGTGGTTGGCACCTCATCTCGGCTAGACGCCGAGTATTCGGCGGTCTGCCAAGACAAAGGGGGGCCGCCTCACGAGGCTGTGGAAAGGTAGCGTTGTAGAGGCCACATCACGCTGGGCTGGTGCTACGCCAAGGGGTGACCTGTACGCTGGCGATGCCGTGGACCTGTACGTCGCTGCTCTGTCCGCCACAGTGGGTGCACCTCTCGTAGGAGGGATCGGCCTTGGACAGCGCTATTGCAAAATCCAGCTCGATGAAGGATCTGTACGCCATTGACCTATTCGTCGGGGACGCGTGCCTCGTAAAGGAAGAGCCGGTCTTAGACCCGTTCTCGCGGACATTGGTTCCACCAAGGACCTGTACGCCATGAAGGGAAAGGCGAGTTTCAGGCTGCGTCGTCAGCGAGCTCTGGTTCCGCCACTTCGTCTCCTCCAAGAGCGTGATGCAAAACCTATACGCCGGTGTACCCTTTGCCATGAACCTATTCACCGTGGCCCTGTTAGTCGCCTGTACGGCATGAGGTGTTCACCGAGCGCCATGAAGGCCGCCATGGTAGGGCGTCGGGGCTAGCGGTTGGGCTGCATTGTTGGAGAGCTCCGGTACTCCCGAGTAATCTCCAGCCACGTGACATCTGAAAGTGAAGGTCCTGGCGTAGACAAACCCCAACGATATCGATGCAGTTTTATGATCCGGTGTAGTCGTCCTTGGCGGCGGCGACGACGCGATCACGCAAGCATCGTCTCCGGTGTCCAGCACATACTCTACGTGTAGTGCATGTATGCTGGATGGCAGAGGGAGATGCAAGAGAAACAATAATTAGATGATCATCTCACCATCAGGAAAAATGAGCTTGGTGTTCATGTCGTCGAAGTCCTTGCCGCCCTTGCACGGATGGCCGCCGGTCTCCGTTGCGGCTGTGGTTCCTGCAAGATGTGTTCTGCCTCTGGTGTTTTATGAATGGGTTTGCCATGTGTTAGATGGATGGGCGTGATGGCTGGCTGGTGAGTTGGATGGATGTAGCGCCGGCGACGAATAGATGTGGCGCTGGCGAGTCTTCTCTTATGATGTGCGTGGTGAATGGATGGATCTCCTGATGGATGGATGTGTGCATTGTGAAGGGCGGCGGCCTTGTGGCGTCTGCGCGTGCGTGCCCCCTGGTGCGACGAAGTAGAGGACGGGGCTGTGTGATATTGAGCTCCGTGACGTCACCCTTCATGACGCCTACTTGATGAAGTTAATGAACGGTGTGTGATGGCGGGCTCCGGGTTGCCATCTTGAACGGCATCCCTGTGTGACGAAGTAGACGATGGGCTGCATGATGTCGAGCTCCGTGTCGTGTCGGTGTCGTTGCCGATGCTTGATTGACCAAGTCGTCGGCGGGCGGCGTCCAGGCAGGCTCCGCTGCTTCGTCCTCTATGTCTCGATGAAGCAGGCGAAGGGCGTGACGGCGAACCATAGGTCTCCATCTCGAACGGCATCTCTTCGGTGTGACAAGGTAGACGATGGGCCGCATGATGTTGAGCTCCGTGTCGCCATCCTCCATGGCGCCGGCTTGAGGACATCAATGGTGGGCGGCATCGTGGCGTGCTCCATGTCGTCGTCTTCCGCGGCACCATCTTTGATGAAGTGGACGTAAACGGCGTTGGCGACCTCGGTGCCGTCGACCTCCATGGCGCCGGCTCGACGACATCAATGGTGGGCGTGAAGGAAATATGCCCTAGAGGCAATAATAATGTTATTATTTTATTTCCTTATATCATGATAAATGTTTATTATTCATGCTAGAATTGTATTATCCGGAAACATAATACTTGTGTGAATACATAGACAAACCAAACGTCACTAGTATGCCTCTACTTGACTAGCTCATTAATCAAAGATGGTTATGTTTCCTAACCATAGACATGTGTTGTCATTTGATTAATGGGATCACATCATTAGGAGAATGATGTGATTGACATGACCCATTCCATTAGCTTAGCACCCGATCGTTTAGTATGTTGCTATTGCTTTCTTCATGACTTATACATGTTCCTATGACTATGAGATTATGCAACTCCCGTTTACCAGAGGAACACTTTGTGTGCTACCTGATGAAGCTATGTACCTAGGGTAGGGGCATGGACCTGTCCTAAGAGCCCTACCCAAGGACATCCCTAGAAGAAGTCACCTTTCAATCGACTTGAAGGTATCCCACTCGACGGATTCAAGACACTCGACCACGAAGCCAACCACTCGACTGCCAGGAGATCTAAAGTCACTCCGCAGGCAAACGGTCGGCCATTAAGTAGTCTTTATGGTCATCATAGCACTTTATTAGGGACGTTACCAGTAACACCCAGTCTTAATGTATTTTAACCCTGCATTACTGAGGGCGGGAGAGGTCTGGCGAACTCTATATAAGCCACCCCCCTCCTCAGTAGCAAGGGTTCACACTCCTGTTATTCACACACCCATAATCCAATCGACCGCCTCCGGGCACCGAGACGTAGGGCTGTTACTTCATCCGCGAAGGGCCTGAACTCGTACATCCTGGTGTGCTTACAACTTCTCCATAGCTGAGATCTAGCCTCTCCATACATACCCCCCTACATCACTGTCAGAGTTAGAACCACGACAGTTGGCGCCCACCGTGGGGCTAGGAGTCTTAGCGCCTAGTTGGAGAGGTTGCGATTTTTCCGATCCATTTGATCATGGTTTCGTGTGGAGTTTTGGTGGAGGGCCGCGAGATCCGTCTTGGCGCGCTCACATTCACCGCCGACGACTCCGCTTGGCTTTAGGAGGCTCCACTCGACATCGATGCGCTCCCCGTCCGTGGTGTGACGCACTTCCGCGCATGTGTTCGTGGCATCCTCCTGCGGCAGCCGTCGACCCAGTATCGGTCGGCTCCCGTGTCATCTTCCCGCCCTGTCTCCCACCGGCGCAAGCGCTCCGGTCGGTCGAGACTTCAGAGGTGGGTGAGGCATGCCGTGGCTCGCCAGTCGGCCGCCCCACAAGTCGCGGCAATCGAGCCCGACGAATCCCTCTACGGCCTGTTCAACCTATCGACTGGCTCCGCGGAGACCGCATCCGAGTGCGACAGCAGCGACCCAGCGGCTGAGGTTATGGTGGTCGATGGAACACACAGTCCTCCCGGTTTCCCTCGCACCGATGGAGGAACGGGTGGGGGCGACCCGTTGCATCCCCACGATGAGTATCTCCCCGAACCTCTCACGTCATTGCAGCGAGAGGAGCTTCGCCGCCAGAACATGGATGCACTCCACACTCCTATCGTCGGAGAAACCCCCGAGGCCCGGGCCTTGGAGGACGCGTGCTTGGCTAACTTGGCCGAGCGCACTCGACTGGAGAATCTCCAGCGAGTACTCGACATCAGCTCCCGAGTCCAGTCAACATCAGCTCTTCCCGCCTACGCAGGTATATCGAACCCCAGTTCAGAATTTGGCAGCCGCGGCCCGTATAGCAGAATCGATTCAGCCCTCCTAGTCAGAGGCTGGCAGGGGCTTCTTGCAAATCAGAGCATTGCTCCGGGCAGCGGGAAACCAGAATTCCGCTATTTCTCAGTCGCGGAATAGGATCCACAGTCGATCCGTTCCAACAGATACAGTCCATTCGGCTCACAGCCCAAGATCGCCCCCAAGGCGTGAGGGACGTGGAGACCGGCACGGTCAGTACAGAAGAAATGAGAAGTACGATCACCGATTCGATCGTGATGATCGACGTCGAGTGCCAACCCCTCCACCGAGGAGTGGGTCATATGCGCCTCAACTGCGGGATGACAGACGCCCTCATAGTGTTGGGCGGAGGATTCCAGTCGACCCCAGGGACCCAGGCTTTGATGCGAGATCCATCCTCGTTCAAGGTTTGGTTGACAGGAACAGAGCTCACCGATGATTCCAGCAGCAGAGTACATGTTTCGGGGCCAGAGTGTTTCAGTCGAGCCATCAGAGCCGCGGTGATTCCTCCCAACTTCAGGTTGGCGACTGGAGTCAGCAAGTTCACCGGTGAGTCTAAGCCTGACACTTGGCTCGAAGATTACCGAGTGGCTGTCCAGATTGGCGGTGGCAATGATGAGGTGGCTATGAAGCATTTGCCTCTCATGTTAGAGGGCTCAGCCAGAGCTTGGATGAATCAGTTAGCACCCAGCAGCATCTACACTTGGGAGGACCTGTCCCGAGTGTTTGTCACAACCTTTGAAGGAACATGCAAGCGACCTGCAGGCCTTACGGAATTGTGGTCTTGCGTGCAGAAACCGAATGAAACTCTGAGGGATTACATCTAGAGGTGGATCAGTTGCATCACATAGTTGAGAATGTACCAGATCATCAAGCAGTTTGTGCCTTTAAAGAAGGCGTTAAGTACAGAGAATTGAATCTGAAGTTCGGTCGAACTGGAGAGATGTCTCTGAATCGGATGATGGAGATTGCCACCAAATACGCTAATGGTGAAGACGAAGATCGACTCCGGAGTGGCAAGCACAAGGCAGTCGCCCAAGAAACCGGAGGAAATTCCAGTCGGAAACAGAAGCGGAAGGCCGAGCTAGCCTCCCCTGGGGAGGCCCTGGCCGTAACCCAGGGAAAATTCAAGGGAAAACCCAAGGGGCCCTGGAACCCCAAGAAAGTTAAGGATCAAGATGGAAATGATGTTTTGGATCTGCCATGTCACATCCACACCAAGAAAGATGAAGAGGGTAAAATTATTTACCCAAAGCATACCACTCGATAGTGCCGGCTCCTGATCCAGCAGTTTCAGGGCAAGCAGTCCAAAGACAAGGAAAAAGAGTCGGACAGAGTTGAGGACAAGGAAGATAGTGACGATGGATACCCCCAAGTCAATTCCACCCTGATGATTTTTGCTGACGTCGAAAGCAAAAGTCGACTGAAAGTCATTAACCGTGAGGTGAATATGGTTGCTCCGGCAACACCTAGTTATCTGAAGTGGTCTCAGACTGCCATCACATTCGACCAGTCTGATCACCCTACGCACATTGCCACCCCTGGGAGGCAAGCTTTGGTGGTCGACCCAGTTGTCGAAGGCACTCGACTGACCAAAGTCCTGATGGATGGTGGCAGTGGCCTGAACATACTGTATGCAGAAACATTGAAAGGGATGGGCATTCCGATGTCCAGACTCAGTACCAGTAACATGAGCTTCCACGGAGTCATTCCTGGGAAGAAAGCTGAATCACTCGGCCAGATTGCTCTGACGTGGTTTTCGGTCATTCAAAGAATTACCGCAAGGAAAAGTTGACATTCGAGGTTGTGGACTTCCAAAGTGCTTATCATGCTATTTTGGGCAGGCCAGCTTATGCACGCTTCATGGCTCGACCGTGTTATGTGTATCTCAAATTGAAGAAGCCTGGCCCCACAGGTGTGATCACTATTACAGGCAATCGGAAGAAAGTAGAAGAGTGTTTTCAGAAAGGCTCAAAGATCGCTGATGCTCAGATGGCGGTGGTCAAGCTGCAAGAGTACCGGAAGACTGCTGATCCCAGTGAATTGCTACGAGCCAAGAAGCCTGCTTCAGAATCAGCTTTTCAGTCGTTCGGTGAAACAAAGCCAGTCCACATTCACCTGACCGACCCCAATGCTTCCCCGACTCACATCTCAATGATGCTCGACTCCAAATAGGAAGAAGCGCTCATCCAGTTCCTCCGTGAGAACTGGGACATCTTCGCATGGAAGCCCTCTGACATGCCTGGAGTTCCCAGGGGGCTGGCTGAGCACCGTCTATGAGTCGACCCAAAATTTAAGCCTGTGAAAGAACATCTTCGACGGTCCGCCATCCAGAAGAGGAAAGCTATTGGCGAGGAGGTGGCTCGGCTCTTAGCAGCGGAGTTCATCCGAGAGATTTACCACTCCGAGTGGCTCGCCAATGTTGTCATGGTCCCCAAGAAGGACAAGTCACTTCACATGTGCATTGATTTTAAACATATCAATCGGGCCTGCCCGAAAGATCATTTTCCTCTCCCTCGCATCGACCAAATAGTCGACTCGACCGCGGGTGCGAGCGATTGTCTTTTCTAGACGCCTATTCCGGGTACCATCAGATCTGTCTGTATGGACCCGACGAGATCAAAACGGCTTTCATCACTCCATTTGGATGATTCTGTTATGTCACCATGCCATTCGGCCTCATGAATGCTGGAGCCACGTTCATGAGGATGATTAAGAAGTGTTTACTCACTCAAATCAGTCAGAATGTGGAGGCATACATGGATGATATTGTGGTTAAGTCACGGAAAGGTTCTGACCTCCGGACTGACCTTGCTGAAACCTTTGCCAACCTCAGGAGGTATGATATCAAACTCAATCCATCAAAGTGCACATTCGGAGTTCCAGGTGGAAAGTTACTCGGTTTTCTCATTTCCGAACGGGGAATCGACGCCAATCCTGAAAAAGTTGGTACCATACTCCGGATGAAGCGTCCTGTGCGTGTGCACGATGTCCAGAAGCTTACAGGTTGCTTGGCCGCTCTAAATCGATTCATTTCTCGTCTCGGTGAAAAGGCGTTGCCTCTTTACCGACTGATGAAGAAGTCTGACAAGTTCAAGTGGACTCCAGAAGCTGATGCAGGATTTGCAGAGCTCAAAGCTCTGCTCTCCACCCAGCCGGTGCTTGCTGCCCCAATCAGTAAAGAGCCTCTGCTGCTTTACATTGCAGCCACGGGACAAGTTGTCAGTACAGTACTTACGGTCGAGCAGGGAGAAGAAGGAAAGGCCTTCAGAATTCAGCGCCCAGTATATTATGTGTCTGAAGTTTTGACCCCTTCAAAACAAAGATATCCTCATTACCAGAAGCTTGTATATGGGATTTATATAACCACGAAGAAGGTTGCACATTACTTCTCTGACCACTCCATTACAGTCGTCAGCGACGCCCCACTGTCAGAGATTCTGCACAACAGAGATGCAACTGGTCGAGTGGCAAAGTGGGCAATTGAACTCCTTCCCCTAGATATCAAGTTTGAAGCAAAGAAGGCTATCAAGTCCCAAGCAATCGCAGATTTCGTCGCCGAGTGGATTGAACAGCAACTTCCGACTCAAATTCACTCGGAGCACTGGACCATGTTCTTCGATGGATCTAAGATTCTGAATGGTTCCGGTGCTGGGGTAGTATTAGTCTCCCCCCGAGGAGATAAGCTCAGATACGTTCTCCAGATTCACTTCGATTCCTCCAATAATGAAGCAGAATATGAAGCACTTTTGTATGGGTTGCGCATGGCCATTTCACTCGGCGTCCGTCGCCTCATGGTCTATGGCGACTCAGATTTGGTGGTTAATCAGGTGATGAAGGAGTGGGACATCAGAAGTCCGGCAATGACTGGTTATTGCAATGCAGTGAGAAAGTTAGAAAAGAAATTCGAGGGGTTAGAGCTTCATCACATCCCCCGACTGAAAAATCAAGCGGCTGACGATTTGGCAAAGATAGGCTCCAAGAGAGAAGCCATTCCCAGCAACGTGTTCCTGGAGCACATCCACTCACCGTCAGTCCAAGAAGATCCTTTTACAGAAGAAGCCCCGCAGCCGAAAAGTGCCACATATCCAACTGAAGTCGAAGTTCCTGCTGTGGTCGACCTAATCATGGAAGTCTTGGCAATCACTCCCGACTGGACGATACCGTACATCGCGTATATCCTAAGGAAAGAACTCCCGGAGGACGAGGAAGAGGCTCGACAGATCGTCCGTCGATCCAAGGCCTTAACAGTCATAAAGGGATAGTTGTATAGAGAAAGCGCGACCGGAATCGGTCAGAAGTGCATAACACCGGAATCGGTCCGGTAATCCTTGATGATATCCACTCGTGGACCTGCGGTCACCATGCGTCTTCTCAGACCATTGTGGCTAAAGCATACCGAGCGGGATTTTACTGGCCAAGAGCAAATGAAATGGCAAAGGAGATAGTCGACAAGTGTGAGGGGTGTCAGTTCTACTCCAACATGTCGCACAAACCTGCATCATCCCTGAAGACCATTCCACTCGTCTGGCCCTTCGCTGTTTGGGGACTGGACATGGTTGGCCCGTTGAGAACAGGCAGGAGCGGCTTCACACATGTGCTTGTGGCAGTCGACAAGTTTACTAAATGGATTGAAGCTAAACCTATCAAGAATCTTGACGCCTGCACTGCTATCAGTTTCATCAGAGAGTTAACATTCAGATATGGAGTCCCGCATAGCATCATCACTGACAATGGATCAAACTTTGATTCGGACAAATTCAGAGCTTTTTGCGCCTCACAAGGCACACGAGTCGACTACGCATCGGTCGCCCATCCCCAGTCGAATGGACAAGCTGAAAGGGCAAATGGTCTGATTCTCAAAGGACTAAAGCCTCGACTGATGCGTGATCTCAAGCACGCGGCAGGTGCTTGGGTCGATGAGATTCCGTTAGTTCTGTGGGGATTGAGGACCACCCCGAAACGGTCGACTGGAAGAACTCCATTCTTTCTGGTTAATGGAGCCGAAGCAGTCCTGCCGAGTGATCTACTCCACAACGCACCCCGAGTCGAACTTTATACCGAAGATGAAGCAGAACAAGCCCGGCAAGACGCAGTCGACCTCCTAGAAGAAGAGAGGGAAATGGCTATGATCAGATCGACCATTTATCAGCAAGACTTGCGTCGATTCCACGTCAGAAATGTGAAGTGTCGAGCCTTCCAAGAAGGAGATTTGGTCCTCCGAGTGGATCAACAGAAACCACACAAGCTTGCTCCTACTTGGGAAGGCCCCTTCATCGTCACCAGAGTCCTCCACAATGGAGCGTATCACCTTTACAATGTTGATCGCCAGATCGACGAGCCACGAGCTTGGAATGCGGAACTGCTCCGCCCCTTTTACACTTGAATTCTCTCTCGGATGAGATGTAATAAGAAAAACTTCTGCAGTTTATTTTTATCGAAGACAAGAGTGTTCCAATAATTGCTGTCACTTTTGTTTGCATACGAAATCCCCAAGTGGGTGACTTAGCTGCGAATCTGTTTCGCCTAAGTTTGTAAAAAAAATCCTACCGAGTGGAGAGCAACCCTCCCACTCGGGGGCTTAGCTGCAGCCCAGTGCTCGCCTAAGTGTGAAAAAATCCTACAGAGTGGAGAGCAAACCTCCCACTCGAAGGCTTAGCTGCAGCCCAGTGCTCACCTAAGTTTGAAAAAATCCTACCGAGTGGAGAGCAAGCCTCCCACTCGGGGGCTTAGCTGCAGCCCAACGCTCGCCTAAGTTTGAAAAAATCCTACCGAGTGGAGAGCAAGCCTCCCACTCGGAGGCTTAGCTGCAGCCCAGTGCTCGCCTAAGTGTGAAAAAATCCTACCGAGTGGAGAGCAAACCTCCCACTCGGAGGCTTATCTGCAGCCCAGTGCTCGCCTAAGTTTGAAAAAATCCTACCGAGTGGAGAGCAAACC
>NC_053028.1:647395450-647420664 GCF_003073215.2 Triticum urartu | reverse complement strand
AATTCTCACAAACACATTAGTCCCTCAACTAGGTTTGTCGTCAATACTCCAAAACCAACTAGGGGTGGCACTAGATGCACTTACAGTTACGATTCTACACTCAACTTTGCCGTTGGTGTTGATGGGAATCCACAACCTTGTTGCTTCCGCTATATGGATTGAGGTAATAGTATTTACGTTACTTTATACATGTGATTTACCTCTGTTATAAATCCTTCGAGTATTGTGTGTGTCAGGATACCGATCCAGGGATGACACTTAAGCACAGAGACTTGATCCATTCGGGTCAGGTCACTACAAGATGGTATCAGAGCACATGTTGACTGTAGGACGTGACCCTAGAAACTGGCAAGCCCATAGCAAAGATTTTTCTCTACAACTTTCCCTTTCAAAAAGATCTTTTACCTTTCTTCTCTTCTGAGCTTATTCAAAAATTCCTTTTAGTGAGACCATACCCCTTTTCCCTTTTGACCACTCGAAGATTCCACTGATGAGACCACTCCAAGAAGTACAGGATATCAGACAAGTAAGACCATTCGGAATGAAGAGGATTTTACCATACATTATGATAATGGAAACTACAGCTGTTGAAGACTCTGAAGACTAGGAGAATTGGAGGCTCTGAAGAATCCCCAGATTTGTATGACCTAGGAATGCTACCCTTATGGAACTTGGCAGATTATGGAAGTTGTCAATACCCGAGATCAAGGTGTATCGGAGAAAGACTGAAACAAGGAGCATGAGAACTCGAAGTTTTGAGGCAGGAGATATCAACTGTGGAGAGATAGCTCATGGAAATGACAAGAGCAGAAACACGGTTATCCGTGATGTCATCACCCGCTAATGCTATCGTCACCGTGCTGAGTTAAGGATGCATGCCTTCAGAATGGATTTGATGGAAGAAGGCTGATGAAGCACCTATTAGTAAGAAGAAGTTTTATCCTTAGCCGGTGTATCGCCAGGATTTGGAGAATTACATCAAGAAGTTAAGAGGGATCTGCAGGAAGCAATATTTTATGAGGAAGCGTTTCGTGAAGAACTCAAGACCCAGGAGCTAAAAGTAGCCAAGCTGGAGGAGCTACAACCACGAGATACCGGAGATTTGTCAGGAACTGAAGGACAGTATGACCATGGTTCATGTGAAGGATGTTGAAACCAGAAGTTTGAAATGCAACTCCGGAATATTAAAGGATGTCATGAGAGATTTCACGCCAACAGAGATTGATCTAGCAAAAGAACTTGAGAAAGACAAGCATGATCGGAAGAAGCCATTGGAGGCATGAACAAGGCTTGAAGAGTTTGGAGACATTGAAGATTTATTGACCTTTAGAAGACCAAACCCCTGTATTATACCTACGTTAGATGCGACGTTTGTGAGCTGTCATTTGTTTGATGTTTTTTTCTGACAGCCACAATAAAATCTGTCTTTTCAAAACTTTTGTTTGTATTGTGTGTATCCCTCTCTATCTCTCTTATCTTACCCCAAACCCACATGGACCCAATAGAGGATGGATGGAGATGAGCTTGTATTTTCTGGACCGATGAGTCAGTTGGAGACGGACCGATGGATTCAAAACATGGAGGATCACATGGAGAATAACCCTATAGTTGGACATGATATGACCCAGCATGCTCTTCTGTGCTTTGAAAGAGGTGCTGCTACTTGGTGGAGGATATACCAAACCATGAATGGATGGCAAGGAGTAACCACTTGGAAAGATTTTAAGTTGACTCTGCCAAAGTCTCGGTTTGTGTCCCAGAAGTTGAAGCCTTATGGAAAGGATATGAAGAAACCTTGTGCATGCAAGATTTGTGGAGAAATAGGACACACCCATAAAGAACACAAGGATGAATGACCTAATTGCGAAGGAAGTCACCCAGTTGAAGAATGCCCAATTAGGAAGATTACTTGTTTCTTGTGTGAAGGGACTACCCACTATCCTGCTCAGTGTCACATTTACCCCATGGTACAACGAACCATCCAGTAGAAGAAAGAAGTAATGAAAGGAGCCCTCATGGAAATTTTAGAAGAAGTTGTGATGAAGGAATAGATGGAGGACACGCCTAAAGAAGACCCGAGTAAACCCTGCACTAAGTCTTGCTATTCATGTGGAGAAGAAGGACACATCTCCCAAAATTGTTTGAATGGGGATCAAGTAGAATTCCCGACGGAGGAAGTAGAATATGACCCACAAGAAATAGAAGCCATGATTGGCATGAAGAAGTCCAGGAAGCGAAGCAGATTGGATTCCAGGAAGGACCTGAGTCATATCACCTGTTATAGGTGCAAGGAGTCAGAGCACTACCTCAACAGTTGCCCAAAAAGGAAACCTCGAGACTTGTCAGAAGTAATATGTTTTAGTTGTAATGGAGCAGGGCACTTTGCCAGAGAATGCCCTAAGGAGAAGGAAACTTGTGCTAGATAGTTGAGTTTGCAACAAAAGAAATGGAGTAGTAGAAGTGAGAACATTTTCTTTTATATTGAGGTGTTGAGCTGAGACATGTAATGGAAAGGCAAGAGAATGTAATCATTGGAGAATCAATAAAGTTAGCATCGTTGGTACTGATATGGATTTTATGAGTTGTTACTCTATGAAGAAGAATTTTGGCCATTCTGAGGATATGAGAAATATGGTCTATGGAAGAATTGTGCATTTTAAGGGTGGTAGTACCCTGTAAGAACCGTTGACCCCTGAAAAAGATAAGGATACTCCACTGAGTTGATTTTGGACAAAAATGAATACGAGTTTTGTCTCGATATGTGTGATGCCCCAAGAGTATGTGGGATGAAGTTGGAGACCGTCAGTTGTTTGGACCAAATGTGATCAAGGAGTCGGAAGAGAATGTTAAGTTGATTCGAGATAGACTAAAAGTAGCTCAGTCCAGGCAGAAGAGTTATGTAGACTCAAGGAGGTAGTCTATGAAATTGGAGACAGAGCATGTCTTCATGTGTCCCCTCTGCGAGGAGTCAAACGATTTGGAGTTAAGGAAAAGTTAGCCCCAAGATTTGTAGGACCGTACCGAGTTTTGGAGCGTATGGGAGAAGTGGCCAACAAGTTGGAGTCACCCAAAGGACTGTCAGGAGTTCATGAAGTGTTTCATGTTTCTCAGTTGAAGAGTGCCATGCAGAGATGGCCAATATTTCCCTGTAAGGACGCTTGACCGCGGAAAGGATAATGATGTTCCACGAAGTGGAATATGGACTTCATAAGTATAAGTTTTATCTCGGTATGAGGGATACGCCACACGGATGAAGAGATGAGTTACCATTGGATATAAAGGAGGTATGATGTCGGAAATATGGATCAATGTAAACTCCTTGATGAGTCTGAGTAATCAAGTCTTAGTTTGGTGCCAATAGAAGGAAGGAAGACAATACAATTGGATGGATTTAAGAATACTAGGAAGTTGGAAGTTGGAATAATGATCAGTTGCCCAATGATAAGTTCAAGGACTACAAGTGATGAGATGTGCCATAACCCACAAGCCCCAGGACCTGCCAAGAAGCAAACACACTCTTGCTGAAGGAAAAACCCTAGAAGAGGATATGCTCCTATCGACCAGACGATTTTATAGGAGTAACGCAAACCTGAGAGTTGTGAAGGAACGATAGATGTTTGTCTGGCTTGCAGAATCTATGGATATATCCGAACTTGGTTCGTCGATAAGAGAAATTCTGCAAATGCTTGTGAGGATGACCGAGTGTTAGACTGCGAGATTCGCTAAACCATATATCAGGTAATGATTTGGGTGCGGGATGGATTGATCACCATACCGACTTACTCTTATTATTCGCCTTGCTATGTGGGATGGTAAATCTGAGTGACTTACCTATAGTAGAGAGACGACGATCAAAACCTTGTATAAACCTTAGAATGGTATAGGTATTCCCCCCCCCCTTGTACACGGCAGTTGTTGCCAACCGTAGGATATACGGTGAGGTTCAAACCAGACCCATTTCCTGCAGGAGAAACCATAAATTGTTGACCACCATGAGGTATCGATAGTTGTTTAGTATTGGCGCCAGACCCGTCAGCTAAGAAGACCTAGTCACAGAAGAACCTTACCAAGATGAAAGACAAAAGAATTGAGGAAAAGGTTATGCCACTACCGAAAGAGCTCAGGGAAGGAATTTTCTCGAGGATCTAAGAAGACCGACACTGTCAAGAATAAGGATGGAGTATATGAGTATTGATGGGACCGTAACGATGTTTCTAAGGGTGGTAGCACCCCAGACCCCGGAGACGATTGATGGATTTGAGGAGACCCCCAAACCCTAACCTTTTTCTTGCTAGCCTCTCCGAATCTCGAGGACGAGATTCATTTAAGGGTGGTAGGTTTGTAACATCCCAAAATTCTAAATTTTGGAATGTTATAATAAATAGATAGATTTGATTGATTGTTTGATTGATTGACTGAAAGTGAGTGAATTCGAAACTTTTTGAAAGTTAAATGAGAGGGAATAAAAGGACTTTCCCAAACTTTCATATTTTGCTTTCTGATCTCCGTGAATTCAAATTCTTTTCACCACAAAACCCTGGAGAGAAGATGACATGACTTCTTCCATTTATTTAAATGACATGGGGTGTTGAAAATATTTGAATTTCATTTGAGAATATTTCCAATTCTGAAACTTTATGCAACTCAATGATTTTCACGAGCGAAGATAAAATGACTTCTTCAAACTATATGAAATATGAGTTGGGAGTTTCAGAGAATTAAATTCAAAGTTCTTTTGAATTTATTTTTCAATTTGGAGTTATTTGAGTTTTATTCATATTATTTTTCTCCGAAATAAAATACATGGAAATTAGGGTAACATGATTCCCTACAATAGAAAATTGGAGAAAAATTTATTTGAAATCATTTTGGTATTTTTTAAAATGATTTTAGTTGGATTTTATTAGACCAGTAGCACTCTTTGAACTATTAGAATTGGTGTGTATTTTATTTAATGCTAGGAAAATGTTCACCGTGTAGAAAATCTTTTTCTGAAAATTTTGATATATTATATGCCTATATAAGTTTTTTTATTATTGTCTCTGTTTGTCTGAAAAAAAATGTAAAAAAAAAGAGATCTCTGTACCGACCGGACCGGGCCGGCCCAGCTCGCCAGGCCACGGCCCAGCCGGCCCAAAGTCGCGCGCGCCTCGTCCCGAGCTCGGGACAGAGTCCCGAGCCGCCACGCGCCGCCGCCGACCTCGACGGCCGTGACCGCCCCGGCCTCTCCTTGGCCCCTTCCCCAAGGCCGTCGCCACCTCCCCGGCCCTCCCCTTTATATAGAGCCGCTCCCCGCTTCGCCGCCTCCTCTCGCTCCGCGCCGCGCCGCCCCTCCCGCATCTCGCCGCTGCCTGCGCCGCCTCTCGCCACCGACGCCGCATGCGCCGCCGCTTCGCCGCCGCCCGCTGTTGCTGCCCGCGCCGCACTCCGCCCCGCCGTTCGCAGCGCCGCCCCGCGCCGCATCGCCCCGCGCCTCGCCCTGCCTTGCCGGAGAGCCGCCGTCGCCGATCTGCCGCCGCCGACGACCCGCTGCCGAACCGGTACAAAAACCACCCGGTTCGCCGGTTTTTTTAGGGTTCGGTTTTCGTTTAAAAAAACGGTTTAGTTTTTTTTAATTAGATCTATTTAGGGAACGTTCTCTGTTAAGAACTAGTTAGCAAACATTCACTCTTTAGCTTTTTCTTTTTCTGTCATTTTCGGCCAGGGACCTATCCATGAAGATATTTTTTTTGGAGATTAGACCCTGATTTTCAAATGACTATAACTTTTTACTCGTTAGTCAAAATCCAACGAAACCAACGCCCACGTCTTCGTTATGATCTCCTCTATCCAGTAAAACAACTTAAGCATGTTTTTGAAAAGTTTAAAATTTGAATTAGATCAGATTTGAATTCAAACTTCATTTAATCATAACTTGAGTTTCGTAGCTCCGTTTGAGTTGATTCTTTTTGCAAATCGAAGCTCTTGACCTAAACATTCTAATAAGGCCAAATTCACATAATTTTGGTACTGTTAGAAATTGTTTTATGTTGCAAGAGTTATTTGCTTGGTTTCGATGTTTTCCGAATTGTTTTCTTCGTTCTTCCCGATCTTTTGAGTGATTGCTTATGTGTGGTTACTATTGCTTGCTTACGATAGATTGACCGGAGTGTGACGAGTAGATCTATCAAGAGTTTTGAGTGCGAATCATCTTCATCAACATTGCAGGCAAGTTCACACTTTGATCATACCTTTTCTACAACCCAGTTTTATTGCATTAGATCAATCCTCACACATTGCATGATTAGGATCTAATTAAATTTTGGGATGGGAAGTAGATGAGGTAGTACCTATTACCTGTTTATTATCAAACCTTTGGGAGTTACTTCTACGTTTGCTTATTATGCCATGCTATGCCAGTAGACGTGGATTGGGTGAGTGAAATCCATGACAGATGTGAGATTGATAATTAATGGTTTATCTAAGGTGGCAACCTAAACACACATCTGGGTGGATTGAGGCACCTGGGGATTCCAGGACTTGCCTGTTTTTCTTTTGGACCGCCACCCAGGCTCAAAGGGATCATGAGATTATTCATACTAGAAACTTCCGTGTGCAGCCACATGCCATTATGGGCTCTGGCATAGTTGATTAAGTTGTGCGAACTCTTACAGTGGTAGACTAGCAGATGTAGGGGATGTAGGTGGTACGGTCTACCCGATCGTAAGGTGCTAGCGCTTCTGAAATACTATGTCTCGGTCATCCGTCTTCTCAAACACCCTGTAGTGCGAGAAACCAAATGGAGGCGATCGAGTCTTGTGGGGAGAAGTGCGCAAACCTCTGCAGATTGTATAAACTAATCATGATTAGCCGTGTCCCCGGTTATGGACATCTTGAGTATCTAGTTCTTGGATTATCCTGTTGATCTCAGCATGTTACTTTAAATGAATATTGTTGGGTTAAATGATGTTACTTAATTGGGATTGAGAATGCTGTCAACCATTCTCAATGTTCAACAACCACCATGATAGTTAAATAAAATTTATTCCTTTGAAGTAGGGAAAAATTGGCTTTACGCAAAAACCTTATAACCATAGAGCTTTTCCACCAGCCAAATATGCATGTAGTGATAGTCTTTATTCATCATTCTCTATGGTGTGACTTTGCCAGTACATTCAATGTACTGACCCGTTTCGGGCAGCAACGTCTCATGTTGCAGGTTTCTTACGACGAGTAAGTGATACTTTAGGGTTACTGAAAGTGCGTTATATCGACTAGAGGGGGGGTGAATAGGCGATTTTTATGTAAGTCTTCAAAACGTGAGAGTTATGAAGACAAACAGTGAAGATTATGCCTATTACTATGCAGCGGAAGTTAGATTACACTAGTCCAGCCATGGTCATGTATTCAATAGAGTGAAAGTGCAGTGACAACAGCATCAGTGTAATAAGGATCAGGTAGGAAGAAGTTATGAAGTCAAACAGATCATACATCCATGTTGTGAAGACAAAAGATAAAGCAAGCATGCAATGGCTTCACAATGAATAACTGTAAGTGAAAGGAAGTGAAGATGAAACCAGTGACACGTTGAAGACAATGATTTGTTGGACCAGTTCCAGTTGCTGTGACAACTGTACGTCTGGATGGAGCGGCTAGGTATTTAAACCAAAGGACACACAGTCCCGGACACCCAGTCAGGGACACTTAGTCCAAGACACCCAGTCCTCACCGTTTTCTCCTTGAGCTAAGGTCACACAGACCTTGCCCAATCACTCAGGTAAGTCTTCAAGGTAGACTCCCAAACCTTCACAGACTTCATTCACCGGCAATCCACAATTTCTCTTGGATGCTCAGAACGCGACGCCTAACCGTCTGGAGGATGCACAGTCCTCAAGTGTAATAAGCCTTCAAATCACACAGACACGAAGACTTAAGTGATGCCCAATTTACTCTGGCTCTGGGTGGTTAGGGCTTTTCTCCTCACTGGGAATTTTTCTTTCAAAGGCTTCGAGGTGGGTTGCTCTCAAACGACAAAAGTCGTGCACTGAAATTTGAGCAGCCGACCGTTTAAGGTTGTGGGGGGTGGACTATTTATAGCCACTTGGCAACCCGACCTGATCTGTCCGAAATGACCCTGGGTCACTAAGGAATTGACACGTGTACCAACGGTCGGATTTCGAACTCACACGGCAACTTTACTTGGGCTACAAGTAAAGCTGACTTGTCTGACTCTGGACAAGATTTTCTCTCATAGGCTTCGCTCGAAGACATAGGATTTGAATTAGGCATCACTTCAGTCATTCTGACTGGTTCTCTTCGACCCCACTTAACAGTACGGTGGTTCCTATGACGCAACATGAATGAAATAAAACTACGAAGGATCTAGGTCTTCGAGTTTCAAAAGCTTCATAGGGAGTCTTCTCATGTCATTGTCTTCAATATGAATATCTTCATAAACCACCATTGTCCTCAATGTCTTCGTACATTTTTAGGGGTCATCTCTGGTAGTAAAACCGAATCAATGAGGGACTTCTACCTTTGTTTTCCTGCAATTCTCACAAACACATTAGTCCCTCAACTAGGTTTGTCGTCAATACTCCAAAACCAACTAGGGGTGGCACTAGATGCACTTACAACCTCCCCCTTTTTGGTGATTGATGACAAACTAGTTGAAGTTTTCAACGGGGAACATAATTTGTGAAATAGTAAAGGAATTTGTCTTCATAAGTTGCAAGGGCTCCCCCTGAAGATGTGCATATAAGTAATTTGCCTTTTGAATGCAAATGCACATGGCAGGTTGTACTTGTGGAGATCCACTTCAACTTATGATGACAATCCACTATGCATGTGAAAGTATATGAAGATAATGTCATGCATAATGGAAAATGGACGTCTGCAGTAAGAGATAAGTGCGGAATTTATCATCGCACATGCGGAATTTATCTTCGCATAACGGAGTGACAAGCAGGTAGCAGACGGCCATCAAGGCTAAGTGTTACAACTCAAGAAGTAAAGGTAGCAAGAACGGGAGTTGTAAGCACGAAGCAAAATTGTAGCAAAATATAGTGGCACCCGCCCAAAGTGAACCGCTTGAAGACTATAACCATCATATGCTTCTCCCCCTTTTGTCAGTGATGACCAAAAAGGTTTGAAGACATAGAGGTTTCTACGCGTTCCCAGGCGCAGCAGGGTCGGTGGAGTTGTTTGGCGGTGGTGCAGACGAGCTTGGTGTAGATTCGACGTGCGTTGAAGCAGGTGGAGATGATGTCGCGTCGTCTTCTTCTTCAATAATACGGGCAGACACGGTGGCAGCAGAAGAAGAGAACTCTGACTCTTCAAGTGATGGTGTGCTGCGCATCACCGCTCTTCTTGGAGGCGTGGAGTCAAATTTGAAGTGCTCTGTGAAGCCATCCTCATGCAGTTCAGCTTCAGGGCACATCATGGTGAGGCCCTTCCAAGTGCGGCGATAGGTCTCGTGTGTGACAAATGCATTCTTGGTTGCCATATTTCTGAGGCGATTGACGTCTTGCATGATGCTTCTCATCTGCCTCTTGAGCCAGTCGTGATGCCTATCTTGCTTTTGGTGAAGAGCCACAAGGAGCTCTCTGTCATTGAGTGCACGAGTGCGCTTCTTGGGTCTCTTTGCAGCTGTGCTGTTGGTGGCTTCAGTTGAGGCAGGGGCACGTGTGGTGCCAGCCATTGGATACACGCGAGAGAGAGCTTCAACACCTTCAATATTTTGAGTGAAGCTCTAGTGTTCTGCATTCTGAAGACTTAGTGGTTGCTTGGCCGGCTCTAGATATATTGCTTCAGCAGATGTGTCCATGTCGGGCAAAAATATCCTATGATTGCGGGCTGAGAGTTGATAGGAGTTTGCAGAGTGAAGCTTGATTAGCCTCATAACCCAAGGAGCATAAAACTTTAAGCCAAACAGTTCTGAAGCAGACGCAGCAAATTGATGGATGAAGAGATCCTATGCATTGAAGCATTTGCCATGAAGAATGCAGAAGATGAGAGTCTTCATTGCACCATCAATTGTTGCATATCGAGAGTGTCCCTTGACTGGCCAGAGAGTCCGCCTTATGATGTGATATATTGTTCTGGGCAGGTACTCTAAGTCTTCAACGAAGAACCTAGTTGGATAGGGTGCATTTGGAGGAAATGGCTTCATCATTGAGAGCATCTGACTCATATCTGGCTCAGGACGCTGAAATATGCTCTCAATGGCTTCAGCATGGAGTTGGCACCCTTCTTCAAAGAATTCGCCAGGAGTGGGAAGGCCGGTAAGCTCAATTAGGTCGAAAGCATTGGCTTCATGATGGATATTGCCTGTCATCCACTCCAGGATCCATGTCTTCGGATCTCTGTTATAGCCTTTGATATGCAAAGTGGCATAGAACTGGAGCAGAAGCTCTTCGTTCTAGTGCTCTTCGTCAGTGATAAATGGCAGTAAACCCACTTGCTTGAAGCAATCCAATGCTTCTTCTAGACCAGGCAGACCTTCAACAGCTTCAACCTCAAGGCGCTTGTGAGGAAAGATGCGGCCTTGGTTGTAGAGGATGCATGAATAATAGCTACGCTGTTGATGGCTCCAGAACCTATCTGATACAATCCGTTCCCTTGAATAAGGGTTCTTGGAGCGGTCGAAAAACGTGTTATCTGCCCTGAAGCCGTTGATGTTGAAGGAACCAGGAGCTGATGCAGGACCTGGGAACCTTGGTAGTCGTGGGATCGGCTTCTGGACCTGGGGCCTGTGCGCAATATGATAGTGGAATTGTGGTCCGGCAGAAGACTCAGGCACAGAATGTTCAGGAGCAGTAGCTTCGGTGTCTTCTGAAGCTGTTGTTGGGGAGGGCTCCACATTTGCTTCGGCGTTGTTTGTGGCAGCCTCAACATTTTCAGCTTCAGGCACGTTCTCCTTGAGAACTGCTTCTTGTTGGTGCTGGGGAGTTGGAGCTTGTGGTATTTCTGCTTGCTCTTCGGCTGATGCAGCCGGAATGTCTTCAACAGCCTGAGCCCTTGGCCCTCTGCGAAGCCTATGGAGGGTAGGCGCCGGTGGAGTTGCAGTGGGTTGGGGCTCATCTTCCTCCTGTGGGCGATCTGCCCACGACGCATCTTGTGTGATTGGCGTCAATGAACGACCAATACTGATCTGTTCGCTTGTCTCAAGCTGAGGAAGGGCTGCATCACCTTGCACATTGTCTTGGAGATCAATGTCTTCAGCAGCATTAGGGTTGGTTGCTGGAATGTCTTCAGCGTGCGGAGCCTCTATGTAACCAGGCTCATGCACTGTCATCTGACGATCTGCGTCAGGATAGCAGACGCAGAGTGGTTCAACTATCAGGGGCTCTGTGGGAGCAGCCCGAGATTTCTTGGTCTTGCGCTTCTTGATAATGGGTTCAGAAGGAGAGGCTTCAGAATGTTTTCTCTTCTTAGCCTTAGCCTCTGCAGTCCGTGTCTTCTTGTGCTGTGAGGCGGTTGATTGACTCTTTGGCTTCGAGCCAGTCGTTGCAGCGGGGAAGACAATCGGAGCATCAGGTTCTGACCTTGGCGCTTCAGGTTCGGGCACAGCCGCCTTCTTTTTCTTCTTCGCGGCCATCCTGGGGTCAATGCCGGGACTCCCAAGTGCCTTGCGCTTTTTTGCCTCATTGTAGGCTTGCACGCAACGTTCAGCCAAAGTCTTCATGCGTTCTCGTGAGCCTTGAGCTTCGGCACGCGTCTTCAGGAAGTTTTCTTTCAGCTCGTGCAACATGATCTTGAAGTTTTTCACTTCTTGCACACTGAGCTTGGCCACGTGCTTCTTGAACTGAGCCTTTTCATGATCAATTTTCTGCTTCAGTTCTACAATTCGCTGGGCTATTGCAAGTTCTGAAGCGATTGCACCTTGAAAGGCAACGCTGAGGCCTATGGGTAGCTGCAGATCATTGAAGCTTATGTCTGGTGTGTCAAACCATTCATCGATGAAGTTGTGGATGATGGCGACATCAAACAGAGGCAGATTGTTGAAGATTTCAGCCTCCTCCTTGCTCTTGATGAGCTGCTCAAGAGCATCATCTCCAAGATCTTCATCGCTTGAGAGATCAATGGCTTCGCAGCGCAGAATGTCAACAGCTGTGAGCTCTTTGCCTGTGTGTGGCTGAGGCTTCTTGGCTTTTTGGGGCTTGGACACTCGTGATAAGCCTTCTGACTGCACACTGGCTTCAGGAGGTGCAGTTGCTAAAGGCTTCACTCTTGCGATCTTGGGAGAAGCGGCTGGCTTTGAAGCTTTTGGAGCTTTTGGCTTCTTTTGCTTTGGCTTTAGAGCAGCAGGGGCGTCATCTGACTCAGTATCTGCTGGAGGGTCATTCACAGCAGTCCCTTGGACTAGGATGCGAGTGATGAGGCCTGCAAGATTGGCATACGGCCCGATGATATTGGGATTGGCGTTGCGTGTGCCATCTGCCCTTGGTGAGGAGGGACCAGGGTTGAAGTCAAGCCCAAATTTCTTCTTGTTTATCTTCGCTGACTGTTGTGCAAACTGAAAGTTGCGCTTGAAGAGATTATCATCGCGGCACCAGAGAAGTGATGACGGATGTGCCTCAGCTGGCTGTGGTCCTCTCACCATGCATGGATAGAATCCTTGAGCAATGGCTTCGTCTTTGGACTTGGGTACAAGATTTTTGTATAATACATCTCCCCGCGGTCTCTTGATGGCGCACTTCTCCGCATATTCCTGAGTGACGAAGCGGTAGTGGAACCATTGCTCTGCCCAATATCTTCGAATCCATTGGATTCGTGTCTTGCGCTGACCATAGCTTTCTTCAGGATCAGTTTTGTACATCTCTGCCAATTCATCAGGCAGATCTTTGGACGTTTCACCACGTCGCTGTCTGCCTCCCTTCCTTGCTGCTGTTTCTGAAGCCATGGATAACTTGGAAGGCTTCAAGATGTTCAAAGGCTTCAAGGGCTTCCTTCTGCAAGAACTGGCTTCAGGCGAGTTGATGTGATGCTGCAAGTACTCTGCAAATGAATGCAGACTATGAGAACCGAAGGATTCTCCCACGGACATGTACCTGTGACAGCATTAAGGTGCGAGGGAAGGGGAAGAGGTCATATGCATTCTCAGAAGATTTTGGAGATAAATCGGTTTAGAAGACATTGACCTCATTATGTGAAGACATTCACTTATAGATAAGAAGTTGGTTCCAGATTTGTACGAACCCATAGATCAGTACAAGTGAGGAATCTAACTACTTTATGAAGTACAAGTGAATATACTAGGCATGTTATGAGATGCAGCGAGAGATTTAACTGGTGTGAAGAGAAACTTCTTATGGCAGAAAGTGACTGAACTGTAGGATCAAAAGAAGCTGTAAAAAGAGGTTTTATTTACCACACTTGGAACTGCTAGACGAAGTGAGATTTGAGGCCGAGCAGTTCGATCCTCCGTGCCCTAACTTGGCGACGGAAGACACCTACGGCGACGGCGGAGAGAGCGATGTCCGCTGTCGGCGTGAAAACGGCGTCGGAGAGGTTGCGGCAGTGAAGCGCTTCGTCGCCGGCGTCGTCGAGTGCTAGCGGTGGCGCTAGGGTTCGTGCGAGGGTGGAAGAAGGAGATAATGACCGCAGTGAATCGTGTATTTATAGGGATAGAGGCGGCACTGTGCTATTACGCAGGTACCCCTGGCGGTTCGCATTTGAGGCACTGCGCTATTGTGATTTGTTCCATGTCCCACGCACGCCTAAATTGTCGGGCGGTCGTTCCTTCTTCTCCGGATCTTATGTGGAGGAATGAGCATTAAAAACGGACTTTTATGGTTGTCACTATGTCTTCAGCTGACAAGGACACAGTGAAGACATTTGACAGTTTCAACAGAATGCATATGACTTGGAGAGATAGAGTTTGAGATAGAAAGCATAGAGAGGTTAGGGTCCGATCACATTCACTTAGTTCAAAAGATTCAATCCAAGAAGACATAGCTATAAGTGAATGCTGTAGAGGACAGAACATCAGTACATATATATCCATATAATCAACGCAGTGAAGATAATCATGAATACATATTGACAATGAAACCAAACCAATTGTGAAGACATTGAGAGGTAACGCCATGAGAGAAACACTTCAAAATGGAACGTTTGGTGGTGGCGTTACCCACCGTATAGGAAGTATTAGACCCAGATACGGCGCACAATTATCGTGGCGCTCCGAAGTCAAATTCCACATTAATGTATTCACACTTAGAATGTATGTCTTCATTGTTTGAAGATATACGCTACTTCGTGTGTTGCACATCTAAGTCATCAATATGCTTAAGTGTTAGGATGTGTGCCTGATCACAGGACATTTGAGGATTCCAAGATGTTTAGCTCACACCGTAACTTGCAAAATCTCTTCTCATCCAAGGGCTTTGTGAAGATATCTGCCAATTTCTCTTCAGTGTTGACGTGTATGATATCAATGTCTTCCTTCACAACATGATCTCTGAGAAAGTGATGACGAATTTCAATGTGCTTTGTCTTCGAGTGCTGAACTGGGTTGTTGGCAATCTTGATGGCGCTTTCATTGTCGCAGTAAAGTGGCACTTGCTTCAGATGAATGCCATAATCCTCGAGTGTTTGCTTCATCCACAGAAGCTGAGCGCAGCAAGATCCAGCAGCAATGTATTCAGATTCAGCAGTGGAGAGTGATACACAGTTCTGCTTCTTTGAAGACCAACATACAAGTGATCGTCCCAGAAAGTGACATGTGCCTGATGTGGACTTGCGATCAACTTTGTCACCAGCATAATCAGCATCGGAAAATCCAACCAGATCAAACTCTGAGCCCTTTGGATACCATAATCCTAGAGTTGGGGTGTGAGCCAAATATCGAAGAATTCGCTTCACAGCTAAGTGATGCGACTCCTTTGGTGCCGCTTGAAATCGAGCACACATGCAAACACTAAGCATAATATCTGGCCTAGATGCACATAAATAAAGCAAAGACCCAATCATGGAGCGGTATACCTTTTGATCGAACTCTTTACCATTGTCGTCGGGACCGAGATGATGCTTGGCTGGCATTGGTGTTGTGAAGCCTTTGCAGTCTTGCATACCGAACTTCTTCAGGCACTCTTTAAGATATTTCTCTTATGATATGAAGATGCCATTGCGTTGTTGCCGTATTTGAAGACCGAGAAAGAACTTCAGCTCCCCCATCATGGACATCTGATATTGCTCTTGCATCATGTATCCAAACTCTTCACTATACTTCTGATTGGTGCAGCCGAAGATAATGTCATCCACATATATTTGGCACACAAACAGTTCACCATCATATGTCTTCGTGAAAAGAGTGGGATCCAGGGAACCAGGTATGAAGCCTTTGCTTTTCAGAAAGTACTTGAGTGTATCATACCAGGCCCTAGGGGCTTGTTTGAGGCCATACAGTGCCTTGTTGAGCTTGTATACCATATCAGGATGTTTTGGATTTTCAAAGCCAGGTGGTTGTGCAACATACACTTCTTCTTCAATCTTGCCATTGAGAAAGGCACTTTTCACATCCATCTGATAGAGAAGTATGTTATGATGATTTGCATAGGCCAGTAGTATGCGTATGGCTTCAAGCCTAGCCACAGGAGCAAATGTTTCATCGAAGTCAATGCCCTCCACTTGAGTATATCCTTGAGCAACTAGACGAGCTTTGTTTCTGACAACTTGACCATGCTCATCTTGCTTGTTGCGGTATATCCATTTGGTGCCTATTATGTTGTGCTTCCGTGGATCAGGGCGCTTAACCAGTTCCCATACATTATTCAGCTCAAACTGTTGAAGCTCTTCTTGCATAGCTTGAATCCATTCAGGTTCCATGAAGGCTTCTTCAACTTTCTTGGGTTCTGATATTGAGACGAATGCGAAATGCCCACAGAAGTTTGTTAGCTGAGTTGCCCTTGAACGAGTGAGTGGACCAGGTGCATTGATGCTGTCCAGTATTTTGTCAATTTGTACTTCGTTTGCAACACGAGGGTGTGTGGTGCGAAGACTTTGCTCTTGCTGATCTATGTGGTCATTTGAAGGTATATCTTCAGTCTGAGCATTGTCTTCATGTGGATCAGGGGCTGAGATGATAAGTTCTTCTTCAGGTTGAGCTTCAGAAGGTACAATTTCTCCAGTTCCCATAAGCTTGATTGATTCATTTGCTGGAACTTCATCTAGCACATTTGGCAATTGCTCTCTTTGTGATCCATTGGTTTCATCAAATCGCACATCCACTGTTTCAACCACTTTGTAGTGGAAGAGATTGAAGACTCTGTAGGAGTGTGAATCCTTTCCATATCCAAGCATGAAGCCTTCATGTGCTTTTGGTGCAAACTTTGAGGTGTGGTGTGGGTCCTTGATCCAGCATTTTGCGCCAAATACTCTGAAATAACTGACATTTGGCTTCTTGCCAGTTAGGAGTTCATAGGATGTCTTGTTCAGAAGCTTGTGAAGATAAACACGATTGATTATATGGCATGCAGTATCAATGGCTTCAGTCCAGAATTTTCTTGGAGTCTTGTATTCATCTAGCATTGTTCTGGCCATCTCAATGAGTGTTCTGTTCTTGCGTTCGACGACGCCATTCTGCTGTGGCGTGTATGGAGCTGAGAATTCATGTGTGATGCCCAAGGTATCCAGATATGTATCAAGGCCAGTGTTCTTGAATTTAGTGCCATTGTCACTTCTGATGTGCTTTATCTTGGCGCCAAAATTGTTCATAGCTCGATTTGCGAAGCGTCTGAAGACATCCTGCACTTCAGTCTTGTAAAGGATTATGTGCACCGAAGTATATCTAGAATAATCATCAACAATTACGAAGCCATAGAGGCATGCAGAAGTAGTAAAAGTTGAGTAGTGAGTGGGACCGAAAAGATCCATGTGAAGCAATTCGAAGGGTTGAGTAGTGGTCATGATTGTCTTCGAAGGATGTTTTGCCCTTGTCATCTTCCCTGCTTCACAGGCACCGCATAAGTGATCTTTCTTGAACTTGACGCCTTCAATGCCTATGACGTGCTTTTTCTTCGCAAGGGTGTGGAGGTTCCTCATGCCAGCATGCCCAAGCCTTCGATGCCAAAGCCAGCATTCTGAAGCTTTTGCAAGAAGACATACTGCAAGTTGTGGTCCTGCTGAGAAATCTACCACATACAAATCACCTTTCCTATACCCTTCAAACACTAGAGATTTGTCAGATTCCATTAGCACCAGGCAGCGATATTTGCCAAACATTACAATCATATTCAAATCGCAAAGCATTGAGACAGACATTAAGTTGAAGCCAAGGGATTCAACAAGATGACTTTATCCATGTGTTGATCCCTTGAGATTGCAACTCTACCTAGACCCAATACCTTACTTTTACCAGTGTCAGCGAATGTAATGTGGCTCTTGTCGGATGGACGTAAAGTTGAGTCCATAAGAAGGCTTCTTCTGCCAGTCATGTGATTTGTACACCCACTGTCAATAATCCATTCTGAAGACTTTGAAGTCGCTGGTATCGTACCCTACAGTGCAGTTAGGGGGATAGGCTTCACGAAGAGTGTTGTGAAGCATAAACATTTGACGAACCAGTGGGTTATGAAAACTTAGATCCAGATTAGGACTAATGGGGAGAGTAGCATGCGATTCAGGAACGAAGTACATAATGATGCCATTTGGGCATTTTATCTTGCGCCCCACAAGATTTTTATGGTCCCCAGCAATAGCATCAGAAGATTTTGTTTTTGTGCTGGAGACCTTTCCCTGCAAAGGAGAGTTAAGCTTTCTTAACCACCCACATCTTCAAGGGTGGCCTAGAAGCTATAAGTCTAAGTGCAGCATCTGAGAATTTTGGCTTTGAAACCTTAGCAAACAGTCTAGCAGGTGGACAATAATACTCATAGGAATAAGCAGAATAATTTTTGGTCATATGAACATGACGGTTCGATGAACCACTCTCATATTCATATGCCTGAGTATGGTTCCCCTGCAAAACATTTGCGTTAGTGCGACTCAGGTGAGTCCCCTGTTTGTATGAAGCATTTGGACCATATGAAGCCTTTGGTCTGAGGTTTGTCTTCTTCAAGTGAGGTGTCACGAAGACATTCACAGGAAGTTTTTCCAGACATGTTTTCGGAACCCAGATCTTCTTCATAGGCGGTCCATTCCTGCAGTTAGTACCAATGTACCTGGCAAACACTTCATCATTCTGATTCTTAAACAGTTTATAGTTTGCATCAAAGGATTCATCAATGATAATTGGGTTAGCACAAGTGAAGCCAGACAGATTGGATGGATCTGCTAAGGATTCCTTTGCAGCAACCCATGTGGTTTTGGGGTACTGCTCAGGTTTCCAGTAAGACCCATCTGCATTAATTTTCCTCACAAACCCAACACCCTCTTTCCTAGGGTTTCGGTTCAGAATCTGCTTCTTAAGGACATCACATAATGTCTGATGCCCTTTCAGACTTTTGTACATCCCTGTTTCAAGCAATGTCTTCAACCTAGCATTCTCATCAGCAATAGCAGTGGTATCCTCAGCAGAGGGGTTAGTTACCACATCAACAGTTGAAGATATTGAAACAGTAGTAGCAGTGGAACATTCAGCAACAGAAGCAGCATTATCACGCTCAATGCATTTAAGACATGGTGGTTCAAATCCTTCCTGAGCGGGACTGATCTGTTCAGCGCGAAGTGACTCGTTTTCCTTTTGAAGATCTTCATGAGCCACCCTCAATTTCTCAAGTTCTTGCTTCCTTTGAAGATAATCATAGGAAAGCTTTTCATGAGTTGTTGAGAGAGTATCATGACGATCTTCAAGTTCCTGATACTTAACGTGAAGGTTTTTTATGTCTTCAATTAAGGATTCAGATCGAGTCATTTCAGCACCCAACAGATCATCGCTTCTGTCTAACAATTTTTGAATATGTTCCATTGCTTTCTGTTGTTCAGTTGCAATTTTAGCAAGTGTTTTGTAGCTAGGTTTTGAATCACATTCAGAGTCATCCTCACTAGATGTTTCATAGCGAGTTGTGCGTGTGTTTACCTTGGCACCGCGTGCCATGAAGCAGTAGGTAGGAGTGGAGTCGTTCTTGTCATTTGCGTCGGTGTCGGTGATGCAGTCATTGTCTTCAGTATTGAAGATGGACTTGGCAACGTATGCTGTAGCCAGACTCGCAATGCCAGAATCAGACTCCTCCTCAGACTCCACCTCTGCCTCCTCAGATGTGGACTCCTCCTCTGAATCCATCTCCTTTCCAACAAATGCACGTTCCTTGCCAGATGAGCTCTTCTTGTGTGATGAAGACCTTGATGAAGTTTTGGAAGAAGACTTTGAGTATTTCTTCTTCTTCTTGTCGTCAGAGTCATATTCCTTGCTCTTCTTCTTCCTTCTGTTCTCATTGTCCCACTGTGGACACTCAGAGATGAAGTGCCCAGTTTTCTTGCACTTGTGACATGTTTTCTTCTTGTAGTCATGAGCAGAAGCTTCATCATTCCTTGAGCTTGATTGTGAAGATTTTCTGAAGCCTTTCTTCTTGGTGAATTTTTGAAACTTCTTCACTAGCATTGCAAGTTCTCTTCCAATGTCTTCAGGATCATCAGAACTGCAGTCAGATTCTTCTTCAGATGAGGAGACAGCTTTTGCCTTCAAGGCACGAGTTCGCCCATAGTTTGGGCCGTAGATATCTCTTTTCTCAGAAAGCTGAAACTCATGTGTGTTGAGCCTCTCAAGTATGTCAGACGGATCGAGTGTCTTGAAATCAGGACGTTCTTG
Source organism: Triticum urartu (assembly GCF_003073215.2). Lineage (NCBI taxonomy): Eukaryota > Viridiplantae > Streptophyta > Magnoliopsida > Poales > Poaceae > Triticum > Triticum urartu. The sequence continues at coordinate 647,400,935 of NC_053028.1, read as the reverse complement.
AATCATCAGGGCCAGAATGTCAAACGAACTATCAAGTGATCTCAGCAGCGTCTTGACGATTTCATGTTTGGTGATCTCAGTAGCGCCGAGGGCTTGAAGCTCATTTGTGATGTCAGTGAGCCGATCAAAGGTGTGCTGGACATTCTCATTGTCATTTCGTTTGAAGCGGTTGAAGAGATTGCGAAGGACACTGATTCTTTAATCTCTCTGGGTTGATATGCCTTCATTAACTTTGGAGAGCCAATCCCAGACCAGTTTGGATGTCTTCAAGGCACTCACACGGCCATACTGTCCTTTGGTCAGATGACCACAGATGATATTCTTGGCAGTAGAGTCCAGTTGAACGAACTTCTTGACATCAGCAGCAGTGACACCTTCTCCAGCCTTGGGAACGCCGTTTTCGATGACATACCATAGGTCGACGTCAATGGCTTCAAGATGCATGCGCATCTTATTCTTCCAGTAGGGATATTCAGTTCCATTGAAGACAGGGACAAGCAGCGGAGACTTTGATTATCCCTGCAGTCGACATAGCTAAAACTCCAGGTGGTTAAACCGAATCACACAGAACAAGGGAGCACCACTCTCTGATACCAATTGAAAGTGCGTTATATCAACTAGAGGGGGGGTGAATAGGCGATTTTTATGAAAGTCTTCAAAACGTGAGAGTTATGAAGACAAACAGTGAAGATTATGCCTATTACTATGCAGCGGAAGTTAGATTACACTAGTCCAGCCATGGTCATGTATTCAATAGAGTGAAAGTGCAGTGACAACAGCTTCAGTGTAATAAGGATCAGGTAGGAAGAAGTTATGAAGTCAAACAGATCATACATCCATGTTGTGAAGACAAAAGATAAAGCAAGCATGCAATGACTTCACAATGAATAACTGTAAGTGAAAGGAAGTGAAGATGAAACCAGTGACACGTTGAAGACAATGATTTGTTGGACCAGTTCCAGTTGCTGTGACAACTGTACGTCTGGATGGAGCGGCTAGGTATTTAAACCAAAGGACACACAGTCCCGGACACCCAGTCCCTGAACACGCAGCTCAGGACACCCAGTCCTCGCCCAATCACTCTGGTAAGTCTTCAAGGTAGACTCCCAAACCTTCACAGACTTCATTCACCAGCAATCTACAATGTCTCTTGGATGCTCAGAACGCGACGCCTAACCGGCTGGAGGATGCACAGTCCTCAAGTGTAATAAGTCTTCAAATCACACAGACAAGAAGACTTAAGTGATGCCCAATTCTCTTTGGCTCTGGGTGATTAGGGCTTTATCCGCGCAAGGAATTCTCTCTCAAAGGCTTCGAGGCGGGTTGCTCTCAAACGACAAAAGCCGTACTCTCAATCTGAGCAGCCAACCGTTTATGGTTGTAGGGGGTGGGCTATTTATAGCCACTTTGGCAACCCGACCTGATTTGTCCGAAATGACCCTGGGTCACTAAGGAACTGACACGTGTTCCAACGGTCAGATTTCAAACTCACACGGCAACTTTACTTGGGCTACAAGCAAAGCTGACTTGTCCGACTCTGGACAAGATTCGCTCTCATAGTCTTCACTCGAAGACATAGGTTTTTGGTTAGGCATCACTTCAGTCATTCTGACTGGTTCTCTTGGACCCCACTTAACAGTACGGTGGTTCCTATGACTCAACACAAAAGAAAAAGAACTACGAAAGATCTAAGTCTTCGAGCTCCATAGGCTTCATATGTGTCTTCTCTTGTCATAGTCTTCAATGTGAATATCTTCATATACCACCTTTGACTTCAATGTCTTCATACATTTTTAGGGGTCATCTCTGGTAGGAAAACCGAATCAATGAGGGACTTCTACCTGTGTTATCCTGCAATTCTCACAAACACATTAGTCCCTCAACTAGGTTTGTCGTCAATACTCCAAAACCAACTAGGGGTGGCACTAGATGCACTTACAACCTGCGCAAACATTACTCCAACACCGTGTCCACTTCCCGGACTCCGCCGAGAAGAGGCCATCACGGTAACTCACACAGTTGATTCATTTTAATTAAATTAAGGTTCAAGTTATCTACAACCGGACATTAACAAATTCCCATCTCCCCATAACCGCGGGCACGGCTTTCAAAAGTTCAAATCCCTGCAGGGGAGTCCCAACTTAGCCCATGACAAGCTCTCACGGTCAATGAAGGAATAGACCTCCTCCCGAGACGTTCCGATCAGACTCGGTATCTCGGTTCTTCAAGACACTTCGACAGGTTAAAACTAATCCAGCAACACCGCCCGAATGTGCCGACAAATCCCGATAGGAGCTGCACATATCTCTTTCTCAGGGCACACTCAGATTGTCCTAGGTACGGGTAGGCCAGCCCAGAGTTGCCCCTGGTGGCCACCGGCAGCTGACAGGTGGACCAACACTCAGAGGAGCACTGGCCCGGGGGGGTTTAAAATAAGATGACCCTCAGGCTCCGGAAACCCAAGGGAAAAGAGGCTAGGTGGCAAATGGTAAAACCAAGGTTGGGCATTGCTGGAAAAGCTTTAATCAAGGCGAACTATCAAGGGGTTCCCATTATAACCCAACCGCGTAAGGAACGCAAAATCCGGGAACATAACACCGATATGACGGAAAACTAGGGCGGCAAGAGTGGAACAAAACACTAGGCGAGAGGCCGGGCCTTCCACCCTTTACCAAGTATATAGATGCATTAAGATAACATGGCAATATAATGATATCCCAACAAGTAAAATAAGGTTCCAACAAGGAACGGCCTCCAATCTTCACCTGCAACTAGCAACGCTATAAGAGGGGCTGAGCAAGCGGTAACATAGCCAATCAACGGTTTGCTAGGACATGGTGGGTTAGAGGTTTGACATGGCAATTTGGGAGGCTTGAAAGCAAGTGGTAGGCATCGTAGCATTGGCATAGCAAATGAGCGAGCAATCTAGCAAAGCAAAGATAGTAGTGATTTCGAGGGTATGATCATCTTGCCTGCAAAGTTGTCAGAGTTGACTGGATCCTCGAAAGAAAACTTAACGGGCTTCTAGTTAGCGAACTCGTCTCCCGGCTCTACCCAAACAAGACAAACGAGCAAACGGAACACAATCAACCACGTGCAAAGCTCAAACAATATGATGCAAGGATGGTATGCTATGCGGGATGCGATGTAGGATGCATATGCAAGATTTGACAGGGAATGAAAGAATATGGCCTCAACTTGGGAATCCAAGCATGCCACTGGAAATATGAGATGAAATCGCTTGAAAACGATATAAAGAACGCCGGAATCGGAGTTACGGTTTGGAAATGGCAAGCGATTCAAATATGACCACGTTCTGCGATTTACAGCAAGTAGCCATCTAAATGCAACGAGATGAACAAGCTACAACATTCAAACATGGCATCAAAATACATGGCAGGGATGCATTCATGATGCTTAACAAAAGTCTAGCACTGGGCTACGGCCAATTCATCCATTAACAGGTTCAAACAAGCATGGCAAAAACGCATATGGTAAACGGATCTCAGACTAAGTGAAATTAACACTTGTCTGGAATTTCAGATCATGTAGCACTTTTCGGAGCAACAAAACTACATGCTACAGGACTTGAACATGGCAAAGTAAAGCATGGCATGGAGCTACTCAAAGAGCTTAACAAAAGTCCCTTAGTGACCTTGAGTCAAAAGGGATTAGAAAATACAATTGCAAGCATGTGAACATGGCAAAAACATAATCAGTTCACAGACTTGGTGAAAACTGGCACATGCTGAAACAGATATCAAGTAGGCATGTTTACGAGCTCGATGCACTCACTACAGAGCATGTCATGACAATCTAAGAATACACGCATCAAGAATACACAAAATGCAAGCTATACATGGCAAGAACAATAACATATCATGCACGGATCAACTACAACATCATCGGCAAAATCGCTAACAAGTAGACAATCTGCCCAGATTCACGAAATGACAAAAGTAGAGCTCGATTGACTCAAGCTAGGGTGCTCCATAATTGAAAACAAAGACATGGATGTATAGAGCACTACAAGATTAACAAAACATCCTTACTGATCATCCTCAAAAGAGGCACGGATCACTAGGAAACAACATGAACATATGGCCATATGAGATAAACAGCTCAAGGACTTGGTGGAAATGCTAAGTCCCTGAAATCAGCATTACCAAGTGCCTCACTTTGCAAACTTGTGGTAGTCACCACACACATCACAAAAATACATGGGTTGCACCTCTGGATAGATGGCAAAACCCTTAACAAAACATATGTAGAGCTCATGGGCATATCATGCACACAATAATCATGGCAAAAATGACAAATAGCTAAATGGAGCAGCAGATCTGACAATTATCTCAAGTAGCCATCTTATAACAGCATTTCGGGCATCAAGATAAACTCAAATGAAAATGATGCAATGGAATGAAATGATGTACTCTCTGAGATGAACATTTTGATATGCTATATGCCCAAAACGGAGCTACGGATGCAAAGTTACGATGCGATGAACAAGAGCATATGGATCTGAGATCTTCGGGGACTTAGTCGAAATCTCACCCTCGAGTCTAGGGTTGACCCGGCACGGTTTACGAGGTGGCGACGGATCTGACCGCAATTCGATGGGAGCTTGCCGGGGAAGTGGTCGGACGGCCCGGGGAGGGCGGATCCGGTCGCCGGCGAGCAGATCGGCCGGATCCGGGCAACGCAGGCGAGAGGAGAAGGCGGGGCGGTGAGCACCGGGCGGCGGGGCGGTGCAGCCCGAGCGCCGGAGGGCGGCGCTGGCCGAGGACGGCGAGGTCGCGGTGGGAGGTCGCCGGCTGGCGTCGATGGCGGGCGGCGGCACCGATGGCCTCGGGTGGCCGGACGCGTGGAGGGTGGCGGTGGCTTCGGGCGAGAGGAGGCGGGGCGATGTGGGCCGAGGAGGGCCCCTCGCGGGCTTTCGCGGGCCGCGGTGGGAGGCGCCGGCGGAGCGACACGTGGTAGCCTACGAGTGGCTGCGGGCGGCGGCGGAGAGGCGTCCGACGCGGGCGGACATGTCCGGCGCGGCGTGAGGAGGATTTCTAGGGTTAGGGGGAGAAGAGACCCGGGATTTGAGGAGGGGGTTTTATTTATAGGCATAGGAGGAGCTAGGAGAGTCCAAATGAGGTGCGGTTTTCAGCCACACGGTCGTGATCGAACGCTCTATATGATGGAGAGGGTTTTGGTGGGTTTTGGACCAAAATGGAGGGGTGTTGGGCTGCAACACACACGAGGCCTTTTCGGTCCCTCGGTTAACCGTTGGAGTATCAAACGAAGTCCAAATGGTACGAAACTTGACAGGCGGTCTACCGGTAGTAAACCAAGGCCGCTTGGCAAGTCTCGGTCCAATCCGGAAAAGTTTAATCCCCACACACGAAAGAAAGGTAGAAATGACCACCGGAGGAGAAGGAAGCGCCGGAATGCAAAACGGACAACGGGGAAAATGCTCGAATGCATGAGATGAACACGT
>NC_053028.1:647380034-647394450 GCF_003073215.2 Triticum urartu | reverse complement strand
GCATATACAAAACGCTGATTATTTGGTTAGCCGAGGATCCCAATACCCCAGAGTTGGGGTGTTGGACAAGTAACTGAAGGAACGCAGAAGAGGAAGATGCAGAGCAGAAGCTTAAATATGCAGTTCCTCTGATCATGGCCAAGCAACAGCTGCTGAACGGCCTTGACAGCAATGAGGAGATGAAAGAGCTTGTGAAGATAATGGGCAAAATCGATGTGCTCTGTAGGATGATTGTCTCTTTATTTGCAGTGTATGTAGCACTCGTGATGTATTCAGTGGCTACGACATGAGCACTTTGCTGAAACTAGTAATGAATGAAACCTGTGTAGCAGGCTGGGCGTAGTGTTGTGAACATCTAATGATTTCTATTAACGAAAATCAGGGGTATCCCCTTTTGCTCATATAAATAAATAAATAGCAGAGGCCCTGTCGGGTCAGCTTTGTTCTCATTCGAAGACGTCGAGCAAATTGCAGTCCAACAGCAAACTATGTCATCAAATTCAAGTTTCACAACCAAATATGAGTACAACTAAACAAAAATGTCATCATGTTGTAGTGTCTACAATCACCACCACAAATCGGCATACATAACAAGTGATGTTCTCACAGCAAATACTAAACAACATGTTCATCAGGTTTTCAGTTGTCATAGCAACACAATTTCACATAGTAGATAAAAAAACGTCTTCTGACAGGCAAATACGAAAAAAGAAATGTAATCATCATCCGGCGGCACCAGCCGCCACCATCTTCGCCATGGTGTATCAGTCTGAATCGTAATTCCCCGCGGTGTCTCATCTTCTTCTTCGTACTCAACGTCCTCGAACGTTGGGCTTCTTCTTGATCACTCTTTGTATGTCCACAGCATGACAGGACAATCTTTTCGCGGTGACATTGACGTGATGGTTCTCAAAGATATTAGGAACATCTGTGTTATCTTGTACATCAGGAGTAGTGTAAGCATCATCTTGTTGTGCAACTTCATTAAACGAATTCCTCTGCTCAAACCTTTGCAATACTCTCCAGTCATCGCTACATGCAAATGTGTCTTCCAAGAAAAATATCTTGTGTTGCTTGATTTGCCAAAATAAAAGGATCATTGGTCTGGTACGCCGCCTTGACATTGATGGATTTGAAATAATCATCAGCTCTAGGTTTTGCGATCCTGGAAAACAGGTTATACCAACGACAGCACAACAGAACCACACACCGATGATCCTGAAACTGGAGATATACTGCAACTGAATAATGTCTGCTATGTTAGCATACATTTCAGTTGTCTCTTTGTCATACGTATCCATGCTCATGATGGCACTGTTTTGTGTCTTCCTGCCTTCGTCTCGTGCAAGGGTGTTGTAGCGCACATCTCCAACAACGCAAGATTCATAATGTCTTACCCGAGTATTAGGACCCATTGCTAGTGAGTAAAGGGCATCAGCAACTGCCTGCCCATCCTCCCGCATCTTCTTAACCTATGGTTAGAAAATAGACAAGCTGATCATCTTATGTACTCAATATATTAAAAAAACTGACAGTGCACTTCAAAAGCTTACATGGTTCTTGAACCATTTCGCAAATCCTGCCATAACCAGTTTGTCAATGTTTCTTGGATTTTGCGGCAGTAACTCCTCTTTGTAGATGCTGCACAACATAGTGATCGCGTCAAACATCTAAATATATAAGAATGTGCTGCAAGTTTAGTAGATTACGATGTATAAGCTGCAGTACAGCACTTACTTGATATAAGGTAGTATCTCAGGATAGTTATTCAACACATACCAAACCATTTTTTCCAAATCTTTAGGTTTTCCTCTTGTCGACTCTTCCCTGTAACTCGAACAGAATAATCGAAAACATTGGGCCCGGGATTGTCTTCACCCACCTCTTTGCTAAGCTGATCAGCTATTTCAATGTATTTTGAGCAGAATGTCAACGCTTCTGTAGCAATGTAGGCCTATGCAATGGAACCCTCGGGTCTAGCTCTGTTCCTAACATAGCCCTTGAAAGTGCCTAGCCGCCTTTCAATAGGGTACATCCAGCCATACTGTACTGGACCTCTAAGTAGTGCCTCATCGGTAGATGAACAGCCAAATGCACCATCACATCAAAGAAGGCTGGAGGATATATCTTCTCAAGGTCGCATAGGATAGTTGGTATCTTGTCTCTAAGACGCTCCAAAGCATCTATCCTGATATTCCTACTGCAGAGTTCCCTGAAGAATTGTCCCAACTCTGCAACTGCTCTGTATAAGTCAGGGCAGCCCAATCCTCTAAGGATAACAGGTAAAACCCTTTGAAGTAGGACGTGGCAGTCATGAGTTTTCAACCCTTGTACCTTGTTTCCATCTGCACTGACTCTCCTTTAAGGGTTGGAAGCAAATCCATGTGGGAATCTCACACGTGACAGGACCTCGCAGAATTCTTTTCTTTTTACCTTGTCCAAGACGTACACAGCTGGTGCCATATCCCGTGGTTTACCTTCATCTTGCACCTGCAAATCCTTTCTGATACACAGTGTGTTCAAATCAATCCTAGATTTTAAGGTATCATTCTTCTTGCCTTCAATATTAAGAAGTGTCCGATAATGTTGTCACATATATTTTTCTCGATGTGCATCACATCAAGATTATGCCTTAGATCCAAATCTTTCCAATACTCCAAGTCCCACAAAGTGGACCTGCGGGTAAACAATAATCTCTCTTCTACCCTGCCACGCTTCCTTTTCCCGCTACCATTACCAGGATGGTTTCCTGGTGTAATATGCCTGGCCTTCTCTAATTCCACTTGCAACTCATCGATGGTGAGCCTCTTTGGCGCATCACGGTTTTCATGCTTTGCATTGAACACATGTCTTCGGTATTTTCTAGGATGCGGCTTGTCCTTGGCAAGGAAACGACAGTGTCCAATGTAACAGATCTTGCTAAGTATTGCGTATGACAGCGGATTCCTGTCACAGCGAACACATGCATTGTAACCATGTGTCGTTCGCCCTGACATAGTGCCCAAAGCCGGATAATCATGGATGCACCAAATTATAACAGCACGCAGAAAGAAATCAGCTGGTGGGCTGCTATATAGGTCTCGAGTGAGAACACCCTTCCATAGCTGTTGAAGTTCCTCCATAAGAGGCTCCATGAACAAATCAAAATCCTTTCCAGGACTTTTTGGACCTGGGATGAGTAAGGCCATCATGTAGTTTGATTCTTCATTGTAGACATTTGGAGGCATGTTGTAAGGGATAACAAGCACTGGCCACATGCTATATGTGGCGCTCTGGTGGCCAAATGGGTTAAATCCATCTGAAGCTAAGCCAAGTCTAATGTTTCTCGGGTCAGCAGAAAACTCTTTGTGTTTATCATTGAAGCTTTTCCACTCACTACCATGAGATGGATGGCTCATTACATTCTGATCTCTGTACTCCTGGTTCCTAGAATGCCACAGTACATCCTCTCTTGTTTCAGCATCATGAAACAACCTCTGCAATCTTGGTGTAATTGGAAAATGTCTCAGAACATTATGAGGAATCCTCTTCACAGCATCGCCATCTTTCCATCTTGATGATTTGCATTTCGGGCATTCACTTAAGTTGGCATAATCCTTCCGGAACAGAACACAATTATTCTTACAAACATGGATTATATCATATCCAATTCCAACTACACGAAGGAAATTCTTCATTTTACTATAGGTGTGTGGCAGCTCAGACGCATCTGGAAAAGATTCGCGGAAAGCAGCCAACATCGCATTGAATGATTTGTTGGTTATCCGCTCAGATGTCTTCACCTGAAGAAAGGTGACCATAGCTGAGAATACTGATAGCTTGTTTCCTGGCGTGACAGGAACGTTGCATTGTTCCAACATGCGGGCCCACCATTTTTCTTCTGGAGGTGAAAGTTCACGGAATGCACGAGCATTTCGTAGCATTGTTTCAATGTTGGTCAAACTCACTGGCTCTGCCACCACCTCCTCCTCCTCCTCTTCCACCTGAGCATCAGGCAAATCAAGATGGTGATCTGCTGCTTCCACGTAGTCAATAAATTGATGTTCACAGCTTCACCATGATGAACCCACCTAGTATATGTGACCGACATCCCATACAAGTGTAGATGATTTTGCACAGTTGACTGGGGTCTTGTAACTGAATTCATACAACTGCTACACGGGCAGAGCACATTTGATTTCGGACCACCGTACTCAGCTCTGATAAAGTTCATGAAGTTTTCAACCCCCTCGACATATGCAGCGGAGAACCTTCGAGCTACAGTTATCCAAGTCATGTCCATCTGTTAGACATACAAATTAGTTCTTCTACTAGATATTACAGGAAAAACATATATGCTTTTTTATGAAGTCCAGAAAAAAATACCTAGGTCGATGTCTAAAGCTATGGCAAGATATTTGGACGAGAAGATCTAAGTAACGAAATATATGTAAAGCTAATTCAGCAAACAGATTTGAGTGCCAAATTATGGCAGGCTGTTTTAGCAGTCAATGAGGCTGAGCACACAGCCATCGAACTATCGAAGGTCATCGCAGCAACAAAGATCGAGTATAAAACGTGTGGAGCTATTTCAGCTAACAGATTGGCTACTAGACCATGGCAATCTACGTCACAATAAATACATGGCAGGATATTTTAGCAACTAATCGGCCTTAGCATGCCATCTTAGCTAAGCAGATTGAGTGCAGAACAGGGCAAGGAAGCTTCTTAAGCAGAGCATATTGACAGTAAACTACTTCAGCAAACAGTGAGATTAACAGCGTCTATCAGCTAACATTCAGCGCTACACCGACATGAACGGGGCCTCAGTCTAGAATGCGTGTACCATGGGAGAAGCTGACCGCCGTGTGTCTCCACACGAACATCGCCAGCGGTGGCGGCGCTGACCGCCGTGCGCCTCCACAAGAACATAGACAGAGGTGGCAGCGCGGCTAGAGGACGGCAGTCTACGAGAGCGTACTATGGGAGTGAGAGGATCGCCGAACCGCGGCGCCGACGTATCAGCGCGGCGGGGAGGGCGTCTTTGGCAGAGCGAATGGAGTGGAGGGGGACAGGGGGGGGGGGGGGGGGGGTTTGGGGGAGGGGGATGGGGGGGGGGGGGGAGGGGGGGGGGGGGGGTGGGGGAATATTATTGGCTAGTTGGCCGAAGGGCGGTTGAATCGTATTTGGGGGGAATTTTTGGGTGTGGGGGGGAGGATTTTCGCGCTGTGGGCGGGGGGGTTGGCGCATGGTCGGTTTCTCCAAGGGTAGTCCCACGTGTCAGTGAAGAGGCAAGCCGAAGCGCGTTCCGTTTGTGTGAGCCGTGTGTTGGACCGAACGTGTGTGGGGTGCAATGCGACCGCGATAGGAGTGTTGTGAGTGTACCGCATTTTTTCCTTTTAAACTAGGTGCTTCGCCCCCTAAAAAATATGTTGCTTCGCGCGATCCATCGATACTACTACTAGTAATCCGGTAATCCCGACTAAAACGGCGCGGCCGGGTCTTTTCCCGCGTGATATGCTGGGAGGTTGGCTTAGTTGGGTTTTTTAGGACGAGTAATGCTACACCTACGTAATCCCAGTTACGTAATTAATGCAATGTGAAACGTGTGAGCTGTTGATTGTAGATTGGGGGGAGGGAGGGACCCACCACCATGAAAATCAAGGGAGGAGAGAGAGAGGCAATTTACGTTAACCCTTTCGTAGGTTCCCGTAGATGTAGGAAGATGTGTCCGATCCTGCAATATAGGCCGTCTGATCTATATCTAACGGATAGGAAGGAAACTATGAGAATTTACCCGCACTCCTCTCCACATTTGCAGATAAGGCTTTCCCTCGTTCATCCTTTTCTCCCACAAGATCTTGATCTTCCGTGCAACGCACGGGCATCTTGCTAGTACTCCTACAATATGTATATTATTGTTAAAGTTCATATACACCGGCCGAGATTAATGCAAACACGGCAGATTTTCATTACATTTCAAACTTTTATAGGACAAAAAAAATAAAAGAAACCCGACCCTACACCTATTCTACGGCGGCGACCGACGTCCTCCATCTGTGATCTCCATGTACGGGGGCGGGGTTCAAGACTCGTGAAGTGAAGGTGCTGTCTCCGGCGAGGAAAAGTAGAACACAGGAGACGGACCGGCTAGTTGGCACACCATGCCCTGTCGCCTCCCATGCCCTACTCATCCTCGGAGGAGTCCCCGACCTCGGCGGTGCCGGAAGTTGGACGGCGGCAAGTAGGACGCGTGGCTGACGGTGCTCCTGTCGTCGGCCGCCAGCGTGGCCACTGCTTGTGCGGTGACTTCAGCGAGGGCGGCGACCTCGAGCTCCATTCCCAAAGACAAGCTCTCCCGCAGAGCGTTCGCGCTTGTGGTCATGGCGGATGTGGTTCCAGGTAGGAGGACGATGCGCTATGGTGTGGAGGTTAGCTGGGCGTTGCCGCTTTAAGTAGCGCATTCCGGTGAGGCCAAGCGTCCGGGTGCGTCATTAAGTCACCGGAGTTGGTTCCGCGGGCACCGAGCCTCTTAATGACGACATACGAACGGACGACATGAATGTGGGCAGCTGGCGCTGGCTGGGAACGCACCGCGCGACGGCATGAGGGACAAGGGTTTTGGTGTGCCAGGGTAGTTAGCTGCGGTCATAGCAACGTTGGAGATGCCCTTTGCTCACATGCGATCCCCGCATGTCATTGGAAAAGCAAGACGACCCGGCATGGTCTCAGGTCCAGAGGATGCAGTTGGCCGCGCTACACCACTCCGCGGACGCGTCGCGGCGCCCCGTGCATCCTCGACGAGCCGGTTGTTGGGGTGTGTTTGGATTGTGGCCAAAGTGCACCTTGCCAAAATTTTGGTCATGACCAAAAGATTTGTCTTTGTTTGGATGGTTGCCATTTTTTGGCATGCCAATGAACTCTAGCCAACTCTAGTTCATTTTTCTTGCCAATGTCGTCCAAATCATGGGCAACCAATACCTCAACCAAAATTTTGGTCATGACCCAAAGATTGGTCTTTTTTTGGACGGTTGCCATTTCTTTGGCATGCCAATGAACTCTAGCCAACTCAAGTTCATTTTTCTTGCCAATGTCGACAAAATCATGGGCAACCAATACCTCAACCAAAATTTTGGCTACCCAATGCTTTGATGGGGCAACCTTGGGCACAAACCAAACATACCGTTGGTCGTGCCACAGCACTAACGCCACCCTCGGCAAATTGAAACCGACCGTGTCTAGCGATGATATGAGCATGTCGCTCACTGCGGTCACCGTGTCCAGATGCGGTGCTGGAGCTGCGCCTCGTTGTTGGCCCCAACGACCCACATGAACGGTTGTCGGTGGCGAGGAGGTCATGGGCCAGCTCCTCCATTGGACTAGTCTGCGCTACATCGTCCCGACGGGTGTGCCCCACATGTCTGTTTCCCTGTTTTCCCAGCCATATTCGAGCGTCAGTGCTCCGCGTTGCGCATTAGGCCTTTCACTATGTAGGCCAAGCGAGACAACTTATTGTTTATTTGAGCCGTTCAAGTATAATCATGTGGCGTTTGCTTATTTCTCATTCCTCTCCAGCCCTCTTCTCCATCGATCATGTCGCCCTCCAGTCGAGTCCATCCTCCCGCATGCCTCATTTGAACATTCCGCCGAGTATCGTTTGCATGTACCCACCCTAGTACTATTTCAATAGATCTCCGGACCCGAGATGAAATCGAGAGGGAACGAGTGGGGGCACGTGATACCTAAGGCGGATTCAAAATTTTGAACCGGTGATCATAGCATCCGTAAATCATATATAAAGGGTATTCAATGTTCGTTTCGTTTTTGAACGTACAATATACTCCCTCCTATCCTTTCTAGTTTACATATAAGTTTTATGTGTAGTCAAAGTATATCTACTTTGATCAAAAAGGTATCAACATTCAAAAACGCCAATCAATATTGTTAGATTCGTAAGTACTCCTAGATTTGTACTCGAGATGGTTTCCAATTTGACTACTGACAAGATTAATAGTACACGAGATGTATAATGTGAAAATTATATCATTGGAAACTCCTTTCACATACGAATTTGATCGTATGCTTTGTGTAAGTTGCATGTCATATATTATTACTCTAACAATTTGGTCAAAGTTAGCCTCGAAAAACGCATTAGACCCTGTATGCTTTGTGTAAGTTGCATGTCATATAGGAGTATTATTACTATAACATTTGTGTAAGTTGCATGTCATATATTATTACTCTAACATTTGGTTAAATTAGTATAGTGGAAGTGGATCCTCTGATGTAGGTATCCCTGCCTTACCCTCCCTTTCGGTCACTTACTGGCGGACCCCATGCTTGCTAGGCCCCGCATGTCAGTTACTCAATGGGTTCGGCCACGTCAGGGGATCCTCATCCGTAGTATACTCCCTCTGTTTTTATTTACTCCACATAAAATGGAGGGAGTGGTGGTATAATAAATGACGCGGGCGGGGGAGGGGGGGACGTCGGTTTGCTCTCAACTGCGGTCCCACAAGCGAGCGAAAACGCAAGACGAACGCGTTCCATTCGGTGAGTGACGTGGAGGGTCCAGCGTGCCGGGCTGCAACGCGAACGCGACAAGAAGCGATGTACAGTCAAAACCGATTGACCGGTCGTCACCGGAACCACTATTCACACCAGAACCTTCGCTGCTCGGCCTACGCCAGCCACTGCCCTAAACCACACCAAATCTCCAGCCCATTCCCCCACCTTTCGATCCCCTAGCCTGCATCAAGCGTCCCCTAGTTCTCCGGAAGCCATGGTGCGCCGCAAGTCACTTACTACAAGATGCTGACGCCGGAGCGCCACCCAGAAATCGCGGCGGCGGTCGGCGCCACAGACCTCCGTTCCCAAGCTCGCTTTGCGGCGGGCCAATCCCCGAGTTCTCTAGAGCCAAGTTACAAGGAGGAAGAAGCCGATCCAATGTTCATGGCGGAGGTCGCGGCGTAGAAGGCCCCCGATGGGTATGAGACGATGGACGTGGACTTCGTGCCGGCGTCCGAGTCCCCCATGGTGCAAGCGGACCAGCGGTTCAACATGGCGATACTAAAGGAGGACCGGGAGGCAGAGGCTCAACTCGACGCGGAGCGCGCGCATGCCGCTGCCATCGAGGCTCTCCTGCAGGCGGAACCGGATGTCGTGGATGTGAACTGGGCGGCGGAGGCTCAACTTGAGGTGGAGCACGCGGATGCCGCTGCCATCGAGGCCCTCTTGCAGGCGGAACCGGAAGTCCTGGACTTGAACCGGGCGACAGAGGCTCGACTCGACGCAGAGCGCGTGGATGCCGCTCTCATCGACGCCCTCCTGCAGGAGGAACCGGACATATTGGACTTGAACCGGGCGGCGGAGGCTCGACTCGACGCGGAGCGCACAGATGCAGCTGCCATCGAGGCCCTCCTGCAGGCGGAACCGGACGTCCTCGACTTGAACCAGGCTGTACTCTCGTCCGTGCAGAGCGCCCACACGCTCCGCTTGAACGAGTAGCTGGAGGCCGAGGACAACCACGGTGCGGAGACACACGTCGGTAGCGACGGCTGGTTCGTGCCGGCAGCCAAAGACGACGAGGTCGTCTCTTTCCGCGAGCAGTGACAGTTTTTCTTTATGTTGTTGTTTTTATGGATCTTTTGCTGTATAAAACATATATTTGTTATGCAAGTCGCCTGACTTGGGTCAATCTACCATTTCAGGTGGTTGGATGAATATCCTACGTCTCCTAACCCTCCTTTCCTTCTTCCTCACCTCTTCTTCTTCCCCAACAGACCACCGCACGGGCCGTACGGATACTCCCCAACATGCGGTTGGATAAACATACTCTATGAACGAAAATTATGTGTCAGTGATAGGATGGCTGAGTTTGGTGTGTTCCCATGCGACAGCATGTGTCAGTGAGGGTGTGTTCCCTTGGTTGGGTTTGCAGCGTGCAGGAGCGACCGTGTGAGGGTGTGGTGCGACCGCGATAGCCGTGCGCAAGTGTACCTCCTTCTCATTTTGAAAACTTTAGGCAAGCTTGGAAAAAATGTGTGGCGAAGTTTGGGAATGCAAGGCCTAGACCCAAACAGGATAAGTACGTACGTACTAGGAGTACTAATGTTAAAAAAGAAAGGCTGGGTTTTCCTTCGCGGGATTTAATCGATACAAATCCTCGTTTCACGTGTCAATTAATGTGTATTTTTTTCTCCAAAGACCAAAGAGCTAACCATCTCACTCCTCATCACTTGATTAATGCAGCGCCATGCAAACCAACCTTCTCACTTCCGCATGCATGCAGGGGATATTAATGTCCTTGGTTGCTAACCCCATCAATTTTGCCTCGATTAGTGTTAGTGGCCCTTTGCAAATTGTAATTTTGATATACTGGCCTTGTGTACAAAAAAATGGAGGTAGTAACTATATTTGACTTCCTTCCCCATTGCGGTGACGTCGACGATATTTTTTTTGGTGGTTTGGCGAAGTGCGTTCGACGGAGAACACCATTGAGGGAGACCATGGTAAGTCATTCGCAAGTGCCGCCTGCAAGCCGAGACAACCGCCTTATTTGCATCCAGGAAGTCCTTTAATAGTACTACTATAACTAATGCGGTGAGATGGCTTCTCGAAGAAGACAATGGAGAAGTGGAGCCAGCGAAGAGTGAAATGATGGTTGCTTCGTCCGTGCTTTTGTGATTTGACGCCTCAATGCTTTGTGATTTATGATAGAAGGGACAGGGGAGTAGACTCTGTGCTCTATACTGTACTACATGCGTCCAAGCATGGGAGAAAGAGGAGAGACGTTGCATTTTTCTATTCCTTCAATCAATCAATCAGGGAGCTTCGGTTCCATCTTTTTGGCTTTGGCAACACCGTCCACAATGGTTCCCACGATGCCAAAAGCTATTTTCACATTTGGCTACACATTGTGGCTGCCCTTAACTGTACCACTTGGTTTTGCTCCTGTGTGCTATCTATACAAATCTCAATTATATTGATCTAAAAAATTATAGAATCGAGATTAGTAAAAAGGAGGTGATTTTGCCGCGCGGATGGTGGGGGAGGTTTCTTATTTTTGGAGGACGTTGTCCTGGCGGTTTGCTAACATGAGGTCCCACGTGTCAGTGCTTTACCAAGCCGATCTGCATCCCACATGAGGCAGAACATCGGCATAAGCAACACGTGGTTAAGTTGAAGAAGATTAGGGAGAAGCGGATTCAGCAACGAGTGAAATGATGGTTGCTTCGTCCCTCCAACTTAACTGCGGGAAAGGTGCAGCTTTGTGATTTGACGCCTCATTGCTCATTACTACGTCGGCCCATGACTGGGGTGCTTCACCCCGGCTGCTCTGCACTGTATTCCGGTATGGCACGTGGACCTGGTAGCTTGATTTCCCACATGTCGGCGAAAGGGACTAGAAGATTTATGAAAGCAAGCGCTCCACTCTTACGACGGAGGAGTAGACGACACGACGGCCCAGTGAACTGTCACTTGTACTGTATAGTACTATAGTTTTGTTGTTTCGCACGATCCATCGATATGTCAGGACCCCGATTCCAAGTCACATCGATCTACCCGGTAACACTTCATATCACTTTGCAGCCTCACGCACGGTATTCCCACGGGTGTCGCCTTACCATGGCCCGGGACCGTTTGCGCCTTTTGGCTCACGTATATGATAGTGTCGCTAGCATCCATATGACAGGGAACCCGGGCCGACATGGCTAGTCGTGAACCCAAAGCGGCACCAACCTATGGGGACAGGCATACATGAATCACATCGAGCATGTCGGTCAGCAGCATGTGAATCCGGGCTGTAGCACTGGGCTAACAGGACTCCGGGAACCCGGGCTGTAGCAGGCTAGGCAGGACTCCGGATGTCACCGCGTGACATTTCCCCGAAGGGACAGGCACGGGAACGAAGTGAAACACATGCCGTCCAGTCAAGTGTCCTGAGAAGTAGTGCTGGGCTAATAGGACTCCGGTGAACCGGGCTGCAGCGGACTACTATGGCTCATGGAAGCACTAGACTACATTTCCCCATAAGAGAGGCTGCCAAGGATAAACAACTAGATTGTCGGATCCCACACATACCAAGCATTTCAATCATACACACAATATGCTCGATATATGTAAATACAACATGGCATCACAACATAACTCTACAACTCAAGTATTTATTCATTAGGCTCCGAGGAGCGAGATATTACAAACATGGGT
Source organism: Triticum urartu (assembly GCF_003073215.2). Classification (NCBI taxonomy): domain Eukaryota; kingdom Viridiplantae; phylum Streptophyta; class Magnoliopsida; order Poales; family Poaceae; genus Triticum; species Triticum urartu. Next base: position 647,382,261 of record NC_053028.1, on the reverse strand, counting down.
CTCATGACCCAACAATCATAGCATACAAATCAAAGCACATGCGGAAGCTTAACATGTCTGAGTACAGACATCTACAAATGAAAAAGGCTGAGAAGTCTGACTATCTACCAGATCCTGCCGAGGGCACAAGATTGTAGATGAGGTATCAAGCTAAACGTCGAGGTCCACGCGAAACTACTAGCGAGACTGAAGTCTCTCTGCAAAACATAAATTAAGCAAACGTGAGTACAAAAGTACTCAAGCAAGACTTACATCAGAACTAGCTACATATGCATCGGTATCAACAGGGGGGTGGAGTTTAACTGCAGCAAGCCAGCTTTGACTCGAGGGCTATCTTAAACTACGACTGCAAGTAACTCTTTTGAGGTGGCGCACACGAGTCCACATATTCACCATATCAATACACCACTATGGATCCGCTCCCGTCTCCCTACGAGAACGCCATCCACAGCACTCACGCTTATCTTGCGCATTTTAGAGTATCCACTTTCACTTGTATATGAACTGTTATAGGCAACCTAGAAGTCCTTTACTGCGGACGTGGCTATTCGAATAGTTTGATACCCTGCAGGGGTATACTTCATCACACATGTTTCCACCACTTAGCGTCTGCACACGACATGTGCTCGGCAGACTTCAAGCGAAAGCCGACGTGGGTGTAGAGCACGACCTGACTAACCGCACAAGTCTCTAGTCCAGGTTTATCGCCTATTCGGGTTCCATCCGTGAGGAGATCCGGCCGGAGTTTCGCTCACAACCCCAAACGATGTGTGCAGGGTTCCCGAGACACCAAACAGGCGCCCGGTACACCGTACCACGGTGTATCTACCGCATCATAGCCCACCCCTAAGGTCAGCGCTACGCACGGCCACCAACACATATCCTATAACACTAGAAACTAGTTGCAACTCCTGGACAGAGGACGAGAGGGGTCAGTAAGTCGAGCGGGGTCATATTTCAGGGCCCAATGTGTGGTAGTAGTTGTTTCATGGATCACAAACACAGAACTCAGTTCCTGAGAACGGTTTCAATGAGACAACCCACCATGTACTCCTACATGGCCTCTCACCGCTACTTTACAAAATCGTGTTCACAACTTTCCAATTCATCCCTGATGAATCAGACCTGACACAACTCTAAGCAATAGCAGGCATGACAAGCAAACATGAATGAGTAGGCACATCAGGGCTCAAACAACTCCTACTCATGCTAGTGGGTTTCATCTATTTATTGTGGCAATGACAGGTCATGCAAAGGAAAGGGGTTCAACTACCGCAGCATGTAACAATTGAATCGTTGTTGTCCTAATGCAGTTAAAAGAGAGTAGGAGCGAGAGAGTGGGTTTGTATCAGGAATGAACAAGGGGGTTTTGCTTGCCTGGCACTTCAGAAGATAACATAGTTCTTCATTGGTGTCATCGAACTCATCGTCGAAACGTCTATCGAGAGGGGACAAATACCGGCAAAAGGAAGAACACAATCAATGCAATGTACAATATGATGCATGATCATGACATGGCAATATGCTGTGGTTTGAGCTAATGCAACTAGCAACCATATTAAATGAAGTTGGTTTGAACCAAAGGGTTCAAATTCAAACTCCATATGTGCTTATTTAAATGTCAATTATGCAAATTGCCCTGTACAACAGCCTAAGGTTGTTCAAACATGCATGCAAATGCCATAAACAGATTCCTTGAATTTTTCTGATCATTTTTCATATATAAATTATTTCATTTGGAGTTACGGTTGATTTTACTATGAATTTTAGAAGTTTATACTATTCTCTGGAATTTCCTGAATAAGAATAAATCCAGAAAAAGAGTTACTGCGTCAGCACTATGTCACCGTGACGTCAGTAGGTCAACGGCGGCTGACCAGGTTAACCCTGGCCAGTGGGGTCCACACGTCAGTGACCTAGTGCCGGTTTGTCTCACAGACAGGTGGGGCCAGTCAACGGCCACGTCGGAGTGGTCAACGCCGACTCGTGGGGCCACTGTGTTTAGATTAAGTCTAATCTAAACTTAACCCGAGGTTATTTAGTCGGTGGGTCCCTATTGCCAGTGGCTGAGGTGATTAAACTAATCGTGATTAGGCCATAATTTCGACGCCACGTCAGGAGTCACCGGGGTTAATCGCCGGCGCTAGCAGAGGGCACCGGAGTTGCCCTCCCGGCCGTTTCCGGCGACAGGAGCAAGCGGGGCTGGCCTCTACGGCTGCGCCGCGGG
>NC_053028.1:647368252-647379034 GCF_003073215.2 Triticum urartu | reverse complement strand
TTGGGTGGCAAAAGTGGATTTGCAGTGCATATTTGAGCTTGTCGCCTTTTGGAGAGGTGAGGACGACGCCGGCTCCCAAGCCGGTGCGCATCTTGGAGCCGTCGAATGCATCCGCCAATGGGTGGAGTCAGGTGCTGGAGGCAGGTACTGGGTCTCGGCCCAGTCGACGAGGAAGTCGGCCAGTGCTTGTGATTTGATAGCGGTGCGGGGCTGGTAGTAGATGGTGTAAGGAGCCAGCTCTATGGCCCACTTGGCCACTCGACCAGAGGCATCTCGGCTACCGATGATCTCGGCAAGTGGAGCCGTGCAGACCACCGTGATTGGATGTTCTTGAAAGTAAGGCTTCAATTTCTTGGCAGCAAAGTGCACGCCATAGCACATCTTCTGGTAGTGGGGGTAGTTCTGCTTGGAGGTCGACAGTACCTCGCTCAGGTAATATACTGGTCTCTGGACAGGTAGCGCCTTGCCTTCCTCCTTGCGCTCACTACAATGACTGTGCTGACTACTCGGCTGGTGGCGGCGATGTACAGGAGCATAGGTTCCTTGGGAGTCGGAGCCGCCAGGACGGGTGGAGTAGTCAGCATCTTCTTCAACTGGGAAAGCTTCGTCCGCCTTATGGTTCCACTCGAAAAAAGTGGTCTTCTTCATGAGTTGGTATAAGGGGAGAGCTTTCTCGCCCAGCCGACTGATGAATCGGCTGATGGACGCCAAGCAGCCGGTGAACTTCTGCACATCCAGCAGTCGGCTGGGTACCTCCATTCTCTCGATGGCCTTGATTTTTACTGGGTTGCATTCTATGCCGCGTTCAGAGACCAGGAAACCTAGCAGCTGGCCGACTGGTACTCCGAAGACACACTTCTCGGGGTTGAGCTTGATCTGGAATCGGCGCAGGTTCTCAAAGGTCTCCTTGAGGTCTTCCAGCAATGTTCCTCGCTTTTCCGTCTTCACCACTACGTCGTCCACTGTAAACGTGGGCGTTCCTGCCGAGCTGCTTGAGGAGGCACTTCTGCATGCAACGCTGAAAGGTGGCGCCGGCATTCCTCAAGCCGAACGTCATGGTGAGGTAGCAGAATGCTCCAAACGGCATGATGAAGGCGGTCTTCAATCTGTCAGCCGGGTTCAGCTTGATCTGGTGATATCCTGAGTACGCATCCAAGAAACTCAACAGCTCGCATCCGGCTGTGGAGTCTATCACCTGATCAATTCTGGCAGAGCAAAGGGTCCTTGGGGCAGGCCTTGTTGAGGCTCGTGTAGTCAATACACATTCGCCTGCTTGTTCTTCTTTAGCACCAGGACCGGATTTGCCAGCCACTCCGGGAAGAAAACTTCCATAATGAAGCCGGCTGCTAGGAGTCGGGCTATCTCTTCTCCGACAACTCTTCTCTTCTCTTCTGATAAGCGGCGCAGGGGCTGCCTGACCGGCTTTGCATCAGATCGGACGTGTAACTTGTGCTCGGCGAATTCCGTCGGCACACCTGGCATGTCTTTGGGAGACCACGCGAAGATGTCCCGATTCTCACGGAGGAAATCGACGAGCTCGCCTTCCTATTTGCTGTCGAGGTTTGCACCTACGACGGCGTACCTCTCTGGGTGCTCCGGATCCAAGGGTATCTTCTTTGTCTCTTTGGCCGGCTTGAACGAACCTTCGGCTTCCGACTCCTTCGGGTCGGGCGATATCTCCGGCTGCTTGCCGGCCATCGCCACAACTCGCTCAAGGAGTCGCTTCTCGGCTGCAATCACCAGGGACTCGGCCAGCCGACTGCTCTCGGCCGCGCAAGCGGACGACTTCCGGTAGTCGCCGGCCACAGTCAGAATTCCCCTGGAACTGGGCATCTTCATCTTGAGGTAGGCGTAGTGGGGGACCGCCATGAACTTGGCCAAGGCGGGCCGGCCAAGTAGCGCATGGTATGGGCTCTCAAGGTCCACCACCTCAAACCAAACAGACTCTCTTCGGAAGTGATCTTTGTCCCCAAAGAGGACGTCAATCAGGATCTTGCCGATTGGTGAGCAGGAAAGCCCAGGAACAATGCCGTGGAACACAGTCCGGCTGTTCTGAAGCTGTCTTGCTTGATTCCTAACTTCTCCATGGTGTCCTTGTACAGGATGTGATGCTGCTGCCCCCATCTATCAGAACTCGCGAGAAACGCGCGGCCCGTTTGTCCGTGGCAAAGGTGGCGTCCAGGACCAAGGCGTAGGAGCCCGGACTCGGCATCACTTCTGGGTGGTCAGCCCTGCTCCAGCTGATGGGCCTCTCTGACCAGTGCATGAACTCTGGCGTCTCTGAGGCTACCGCGTTCACCTCTTGTCGCTGCAGCCGCCTGCTGCGTCGATCGTCAGCCACACTGGTGAACACCACACTAGGCTCCGTGCTCTTCAGGGTACTTCGTCTTGTACTGCGCCGACTGGCCTGACTGCCGGCTGCTGGGGCGGAGGCGGAGCAGACTGCCCAGCAGGCGGGGGTGGCAGGAGGCCGTCTCCCTTGGCGATCCTGGTGAGCCAGTGGCACTTCCGGGTGGTGTGATTGATGGCTTCGCCGCTGTGGAACTTGCAAGGTCCATCCAAGGTCTCTCTAGGAGAAGGCCGGCAACCAGTTCGGCTTGCGCGTTTCTGTCGCTTGGGCGGAGGCTGCTCTTCTTGGCTGCTGGGCTTCGATGGTCGCGACCTGCCGGCTGCTGGAAGCCGGCTGCGGGGCCTTGGCTTTGTGGTCGCCTGCTGTTGTCGCCGGCCGGCGTCCTGCCCGGAGTTCTTGGAGCCTGAGGAGCTACTTTGCCAGTCGTGCTGATTTGAATTTCCGTCTTCATGGAGGAGTCAGCCGTAGCGTACTTGTCGCTATGATCAGCACTCGTCGAGGGTTTCTGGCTCGTCGCAGAGGAGCTTGTGCTTGAGGAGGGTGCCTTCTCGGCACCCGGGTGAAATACTCGATGGCCTGCACCTCGTGCACGCCTCGCAGGAGTTCCGGAGCTCGGCCCAACGCGTGAGGTAGTCGCGAGTCACTCGTCAGGACCTTGCACGCACAAGGAGAGCTGACGAGGCTTGGGAGGACGCTTGTACGTGCTGGTGAAGTTGCGGACGAATGCTTCGGTGAAGTCGACCCACTGTTTTGATGCTGCGGGGCTTCAGGCTGTTCAACCACGTCCGGGCCGTGCCCTGGAGCATGAGCGGAACGTACTTTACGGCGACACGCTTGTTGCCGTTTGCTATGCTGACAGCCGTGGAGTAGTCGACTAGCCAGTCTTCCGGCTTCATGGAGCCGTTATACTTGGGCGTGTCTCTTGGGAGCGTGAACCCTCTGGGAAAGGGCTCGTCCCGAATGCGGGGCCCGAAACAAGGCGGACCCAGCTCATCTTCTTCTTCCAGCGCCAGGGAAAGGTGAAGTCGGTCGATCCGGTGGCGGGCGTCATTCTCCCCGACTCCCTCTCGGCGGCCAAGGCGGTCACCGAGAGTCGGATGGTCAACAGGCGGTGGGGAGACTCGCCTCTCCTTACGGGGAGGGGGAGGCGGACAGTCGTCCTGTCGTTCCACTTCTCTCGGGCGGCCGTCTCAGTCGCGCTCTATGGTAATCCGAGTCCGATTGTGGCTGATAGCCGGCTCCTTGTCCTTCCTTCCTCAGGTACCGCCAGTCGGCGTCCGAGACGTCGTGCCTTGATCTCGGTGCAGGTCGTCGTTTGGCAGCTGCGGCGCCTTCGTGCGGCAGCCGGCCTCGTTCTGCGCGGCGGCCGCGTCGAGGAGCCGCTGGACTCGCTCCATCATGAGGCGGCGCTCTTCGCCCTCGAAATTGTCCAGCTCATCCGCCGCTGCCTGGGCGGCTCGGATGTTCTCCGCTGCGTGGCATACACGGGGCGGCTAGCCCCAAACAGGCTGGCGATGGCTACGCCGCGCTGCTGAACCGCGCCAAGGCGGCTGGGCCCTGCCGGAGCCGGCGAGCCGCCAACAGCGCGATCCATCTCCCGCTGGTAAGCTTCTGACAAGCGTCTCATGCTGGCTAGCTTCTTCGCGCCTTCAACAAGCTGAAGGCGCGCGCTTCTAGCGTCTCTGCGTCAGCATCTTCTGGAATGGGCGCAGCTAGGTCTTGCAGCGCCGCCGAGTGAGTCGGGCGCCCTTCCACCAGGGAACTCGTCATGACTGATGACCAGCACCTCAGTGATGGTGCTCGTCGCTCTCCGCGTGGGGGAGAGGTTCGTCGTAGACCACCATGTTGGAGGGGAATGCGTCGACCGACGCGGTGTCGGAGTCGACCAGCATCGGGTCAGTGGAGCCTACGGACTCCATGTCTACGGCAGGCTCGTCGGAAATGTGGAGTTGATCGAGGAGGCCCGCGAGGAGGTTTTCGGGGCCGCCTACGCCTGCGTCAGACGCATGCTCGTCGGAGAGGCGGACCTCGCCGACAAGTTCAGCCAAGGAGCTGGCTGCGCAGGCGATCTCCATGCCTCGCAGCGCGTCGACGCAAACTTCGTCTGGCGTGCCTGGCTGGCTGCGCTCGCTAGGGAGGAAAAGGGTTCCCGTCTAGAACAGATCTCCGGACAGCGGTGCACCACGCCCCACGGTGGGCGCCAAATGTCGGGGGTTTGGTGCGACATATGCCAACGGATGGCTTATCATGGTGGGGGCGAGTAGGACGTCGCCGGTGCCTGGAAACGGGATGAGACGAAGACATGCACGCCGACGAATCTTACCCAGCTTCGGGGCTCTCCGGGGAGATAATATCCCTACTGCTGCTCTGCGGGGTCTACGCATGATCACTATGGTCAAGGGTTTACACGGTTGCTCCTTGAGCTGTGTATGGTGGTTGGAGAGGGCAAGGCTAGCTCTCTCCCTCTATCTGGTGAGGTATAGAACTACTGCAATCCAACCCTTTGCATGGGTGCCCTGGGGGTTTATATAGGCCTACCCCCCAGGGGTACAATGGTAATGTGACTGGCGCGGGCCCAGCCGTCAGTGTCTCCGACCTCCGACTTCTCCGCCGACTGCTGGGGCCCGCCGACTGGTGGGCCCCGCCGACTGGTCTGGTACGGAGCCGACAGGCCGCGTCCGCCGCGGGCGGGTCTTGCCGGCTGCTGATTACTGTAGCCGTGCTCCTGATGATGCAAGCTTGGTCATGGGGTCGTGGCAACAGCCCCGCCGCCTGGCGGGCGATCACTGTGGCCACTCCCCATCTCTTCTTGATTAATGGCGCGTGGGCCCGGGGGAGGGCTCGGCCGACTCCCCCGGGCCGACTCCCGTTGGGTCCGACTGGCGGTGCTCCCGCCCGAGGTCTCGCTGGCTGGTGGGCCCTGTTGCCTCCAGGCTGTACAGACAAGCCGTCATGGGCACAGGACTAGGTACAGTGGTGCTGATGTCAGGGGCGGGTGGAGGCCGTACAGACAAGCCGTTGTGGGTGCAGGACTAGGTACAGTGGTGCTGATGTCAGGGTCGGCTGGGCAATAGTGCCATGCCGCGGGCAGATCTTGCCAAGTACGGCGCGCTGTAGCCATGCCTGCCCTTGGTAAGGGGCGGGGAGTGGGATTTATTGTAGGCACCCCCTGCCCCGTCCCTCTCGATAAGGTCACGGTTTGTTGGAGTCTCCGACCGACTCCCCAAAGCCGGCTTCTCTGGAAGTCGTCCCTGGGACTCGGCCGTGAGCGGGCAGTCGGCCGCCTTGCCGTAGACTCCCCAGGAAGCGGCTCTTTGCCCTGTGGTCTTGAGGGGCCCAGCCTGCCCCGATGTCTTGAAAGGTCATGGGGCTCGGGTTGGCCTACCCGTGGCCCATTACTCCGACATAAGTCAACTAAAAAGAATGATGATGAAGAATTTGAACACTTTGCTGAAATGATGAGGCCAGTTTTTTTGTGTACTCGCTTGATTGATATCTTGAAAATGCCTCCTTATGCAAAGCACATGAGAGACATCATCACAAATAAGAGAAAAATACTGGAAGCTGAAATCTCCACTGTGCTGGCTAATTATACTTTCAAAGATGGAGTACCTAAAAAACTCGGAGATCCAGAAATACCAACTATACCTTGCTCTATCAAAAAGAATTATGTGAAAACTGCTTTGTGTGATTTAGGAGCTGGTGTTAGTGTTATGCCTTTCTCTTTGTATAAAAGACTTGAATTGAATAAACTCACACCTACTGAAATATCTTTGTAAATGGCTGACAAATCAACTGCCATACCTATCGGTATCTGCGAGGATGTGCCCATTGTTGTTGCTTATGTTACTATTTTGACTGACTTTGTTATACTTGAGATGCCCGAGGATGACAACATGTCGATTATCCTTGGTAGACCATTCTTGAATACTGCAGGGGCTGTTATTGATTGCAATAAAAGAAAGGTCACTTTTCATATTAATGGCAATGAGCATACGGTGCACCTTCCGAAGAAACAATTCCATGTGAATGGTATTAATGTTATTGAAAAATCTCCGACAATCACTATTGGAAGTTTTCAAATACCTCGACCTACTGTTAAAAGGAAATATGAAATACTTATTGTTGGGGAAATGCATATCCCCATTGAGGCAACTTAGTGATTTACGAAAGTTCTTCGGTTTCATGCTAATCGAAAGTGGTTGTTAATAAGACTTGATCAACCTTATTAACGGATCATTTTTGAACGCTATGAAGTTGATGAATTTACTAAGCACTACTTTCTGTCCTTACCTTTTGTTTTCTGTTTTTATTAGTTAAATAAAATAAAATGCCATGTTTTGTCTGTTTTCTAAATTTCCAGTGCAATAAAAAATGACCCAAAAATAAAAGTTCTTAGAATGCCCTGAAAATTTTACATGATTTTTTTTCTGAATATTTCTGAATTTCTGTTGCAAATAAAACCAGAGGGAGGTGCACCAGGTGGGCACAACCCACCTGGGCGCGCCCTGGTGGGTTGTGGTCCCCACGTGGGCCCCCTCACTTACCTCTTCATCCCACATCATCACTTACCTCCAGGAAAAAAATATCCATTGCTCTCTCTCCCGTATTCTTGAGCTCAAACCCGTGGATTTTGAACTCTTTTCTCGAAACTTCATTTCCGAAACTGTTTCGGGGGATTGTTGCTTGGTATGTGACTCTACCGTTTGTCCAATTAATTTTTTCTTTAGTGGTTTATATTTTGAATAATTAGCTACTCTTGGTGTTGTTGTAGATGTGCTTGCATTTTAAATTCTTAGTTTTCTAAGTAGTTTGAATGCATGCTATGGCTTCTATGCATCCTTACGAGTGGTTGCTCTCAATTTTATAAAGTTTTGTTGACAAATTTTTGTCACCCCAAAATTTTTATTTTCAGAAAATTGTACACGGACATGATGAACCTATTTGGAAGGAGTTCTTCGAGGAGACGATCCTTGGGGGGCATCTTCTAGTGACAGTTCTGCTCGCCGGTCTTATGTTGAACCAAGTGAAAGTTCCATGCGAGATGCCGCCACCAAAACATGCTTATGGCCTTGCGATGAGTATATGGTGCGTGTGGGCATTAAGGAGAAATTTGAGCAATATGTTCACAATGCTGCTCTCGGTCCCTACCTTCTAGATAAGTGTGAACAACACCAACTTCTCACTGAATCATTTGTCAAAGGATTTAAATATTTTCCACGTGAGTCTAGGGTGTCGTTTATGCTTTATGATAACCCATTTACCATATCACTAGAGAATTTTGCTTATCACTGCAAGCTTCCATTTTGGGGTTCGCTTAACGAGCCACCAAAGGCTGAGTTCAAAACATTCTTGACGAGCCTTTGTTACGGTGAAAGGTGGGGAGTGATTCAAGGTAGAATAAAGAGCATTCATTTTTCCCACAATTCAGTACTCTGCGTTATTTAACGGGAAATGCATAGTAGGCAAGCAAGACAGTAGCACGCTCTGTGCACCAGACTTGAGCCTCATCCACACCACCCTCACCGGTGAAAGGAATTATAACCTTGGAGCAATTGTTGCATGCAGACTTCAGCATAACGCTAACAGTGGCTGGTTCTATGGTGGAATTTATGCCACACGTTGAGCTCGAGGGCTTGGTGTTTCACCTTTGCCGTTTGATCCTGTCCTACCCACGCAGTATTTAGATTTTGACACTTTAAAATAACATAAGATTCTCAAGGGAAAGTTTGATAACTTCACTTATAATCTATTGTTTAACAAAAAATCTGTTGCGCAAACATATTTGCTTGCGCCTGCTCTTTTTGATTATCACAACAAGGGCAGATATTTTTCTTGAGAGCGAGGCCTGAGCTCACATCGCAGTAGTAGAGGTAGCATGACGGGTCGAGGCATCTGCACCAAGAGCCTCCGTGAGCTACCACGCCGACTACTACCCTCCACGCTACTGATCGACTACCAAGTTAGGCCAAAAGCCTAACCTTGGAGGAGTACGTGTTTGCACCGACTTTACATTCATGTCTATTTATTCCATTTTTTGGTGTCCACACTTTTTCATTGTATCATCCATGCTTAGATTTATTTTCTTAATTTCTTCTTGAGTGTTTGATAAACTTTAGAAAAACCAAAAAAATAGTTATAGTTAATTTACTTTCTCTGCATGCTTAGTAGTAATATTAAATAGAAAACCCCAAAACATTTCTCTATTATTCTTTTGCTTGTTGGGAGCTTTCCCGTGTAAATAGTTTTTCACGTTTTTGCTTTTCCCTTATTTGCTTGTTAAAGAAAAGCAAAAAGTCCAAAAATATTTCAGTGTGTCTCTCTAAATTTCTTTTCCTTTTATTTGAGTTGTACTGAGGAGAAGACCACGATGAAAATGTTGAGTGTCTCTCATATGAATAATTGTTGAACTAATAAAGAGCCCATTTTACCTTGTCTTCTCCTATTGAATAAAATGTTTGCAGATTCCAGCTTAGTCCGTGGCATTCTTACACAATTATTATTTGCACATCATTCGGTCGTGCAAGTGAAAGGCAATAATGACGACATTCGATGAATTGGCCGTCACTACAAATAAAAGACACATTCGTGACATTTTGGGCTGAATGAAAAAAAAATCTGTCATACATATGACACTTCTATGACGATAATTGTGACAAAACCCGGTATCATCATAGATGTGGTGGGCTCCTACTTCTATGAAAAAAATCATGACAGAAAATGGGCTATTCGTCCTGGACGGGCCGGAGACGCAGCTGCATGACATTCTTTGGGCCTCCATGACGGAAAAAACCGTGGTAGAAGCGAGGGGGAGGAAAATTTCGGGGAGTTCCCGGTTACGGTGGGAGGTCGGGGGCCGAGCGATGCGCGTTTCTCTCGTACACGTACGCGCGTGTGTGTGAGGCGTTGGCTCTAACTGAACCCGAGCGAGGCGTTGGGCTCTAACTGAACCCGAGCGATTGCACTGCAGGCTACGCGTTACTGAACTTGAGCGATCGATCGACGAATGTTAACTGAACCCGATCGAGCGATTCCTTCTCCACTGCTGCTAACTGAAGTCGATCGATGATGCCTCTTGGATGAACAGTGAGCGTTGTGGGGGGTTTGGATGAACAGTGAGCGGTGGCGTTGCCTCTGGATGAACAGGACCCCGTGGTGTGGTGGAGGGCTGGATGAACAGTAGACGGTGGAGGGGTGCCCGTGGAGGGGTGGTTGAACAGGACCCCGTGGTGTGGAGGGCTGGATGAACAGTAGACGGTGGAGGGGTGCCCGTGGAGGGGTGGTTGAACAGTAGCCGGTGGAGTAGCGCGCGGTGGAGGCTGGATGAACAGGAGCCCGTGGAGGCTGGAGGAGGTCGACGGTAGCCCGTGGAGGCTGGAGGAGGTCGACGGTGGAGATGAACAGTATCCCGTGGAGTCCCGTTTTGCGGTACGCCACACCCCTCCCGATGAACAGGACCCCCATTTCGACCGTAGCGCTCCAACACAAGTCCGTTTTCGTCCGTTTTGCGGTACGCCACACCCCTCCCGATCAACAGGACCCCCGTTTCGACCGTAGGAGGTCCGTTTCCTCCGTTTTGCGGTACGCCAGACCCCTCCCGATCAATAGGACCCCGTTCCGAACGTAGGAGGTCCGTTTCCTCCGTTGTGCGGTACGCCAGGCCTCGTTTCCATCGCCTGTTCCGTCCAAGCCCTCCCGATGAACACGACCACGCATTCCGTTCCGACCCAGCCGGTTGGCTCCCACGCGTTCCGTTGCCTCCCGATGAACACGACGCATTCCGTTGCCTCCCCATGAACACGACGCATTCCGTTGCCTCCCCATGAACACGACGACGATGCTTGTTTCTCCGTTCCGACCCAGCCATGTACACGAGCCCTGGCCGTACGTATGCGCGAGTAGGCGTTCGAGACCCCGCCCGTATGTACATACGTGGCCGTATTTTCTTTCTTGCACCCTGGCCGTTACGTACGTGTACATGCTACGTGCGCGCCTCTACTACGACACGTGCGCGCCTCTACATCGACCAGTATATATGTACATACACGTTTGCGACCAGAATGACAACGCTACATATGCTTCGACCAGGTGGGTCCCGACTGTCAGGCACTTCCTTGCCTGCGAAGATGTAGCTGGTGGGTCCCAGCAGTCAGGGGGGCGAATCGTTTTGTTTTTTGGCCCGGATGCACTTCCTTGCGTGCGAAGATGTAGCTGCTGGGTCCCAGCTGTCAGGGGGGCAATCGTTTTGTTTTGTTTTTGCCCAGACGCACTTCCTTGCGTGCGAAGATGTAGCTGGTGGGTCCCAGCAGTCAGGGAGGCGAATCGTCTTTTTCGGACGCACTTCCTCGCGTGCGAAGATGTAGCTGGTGGGTCCCAGCAGTCAGGGGGGGAAATCGTTTTTTTGGACGCACTTCCTTGCGTGTGAAGATGTA
>NC_053028.1:647353999-647367252 GCF_003073215.2 Triticum urartu | reverse complement strand
TTCCTCGTGCGATTATGTCCCCCAACAACTCTTCTTGTACTTCGTCTCGGGCGGTGTCCATAGTTTCTACAAATATTGACAACATGACAATTATTATTCAAACATGACAGATGGATATATTATTCAAATATTGACAACAAATATTGACGCTGCTTCTCTAGGGTTTGGGGTGGCCTCGACAATGCTTCAAGGATAAAAAAAGAAGAGGAAGAAGAAAAAAAAGAGGAGAAGAAAGAATAGAGGAGTAAGAACTCCTCTATTCTTTTTTCTCCTCTTTTTTTCTTCTTCTTCCTCTTTTTTTTATCAGGAACGAGGGTCGTCGAGGGTCACCGAGCGGTAGAGGAAACCCTAAATAGCAAGTATCGTGGGTGTGAGATACATGTGGCCGTCGGTGTCGGACACTACATCCACGTCCCACAAGTGACGTGGGCGTCGAAGCCCGCGCCACTTGTGGGACGTGGATGTAGTGTCCGACACCGACGGCCACATGTATCTCACACCGACGATACTTGCTATTTAGGGTTTCCTCTACCGCTCGGCGACCCTCGACGACCCTCGTTCTCGATAAAAAAGAGGACGAAGAAGAAAAAAAAGAGGAGAAGAAAGAATAGAGGAGAAGAAATCCTCTATTCTTTCTTCTCCTCTTTTTTTCTTCTTCCTCTTCTTTTTTTATCCTCTTCTTCCTCTCATGTTCGACGACCCTCGACCCCTCGGCGACCCTAGACCCCCTCTCGACCCCCTCATGTTGAAGTTATCGGGTAGGGGGTATATCGACAACGACATACCCGATACATACATACATACATATCACATGCATCCATACATATATGAACAAAATTAATATCTACTAATTAACAACCTAAATAAAAAAACTAATACATATAGGAAGAAGAAGAAAAAAGAAGAGAAGAAAGAATAGAGGAGAAGACTTCCTCTTCTTCCTCTCCTCTTCTTCTCCCTCTTCTTCCCCTTCTTCCTCGCCTCTCTCATGAATGTCCGACGTTCTCGACCCTTGACCCCCTAAACTAGTTCTCAACCCTTGACCCCCTAAACTAGTTCTCGACCCCCCCCCCTCATGTCGAAGTTATCAGGGAGGGGGTATATCGACCCCCCCTCATGTCAAAGTTATCAGGGAGGGTTATATCGACCCTCCTCCTGTCGAAGTTAACGGGGAGGGGGTATATCGACAATGACATGCATACATGGAAAAAATGCTATCCATCTATACATACATAGCCACATACATATATACATGGAAATAATGCTATGAAAAAAAAGAAAAAAAAAGAGGAGAAGAAGAAAGGAATAGAGGAGAGGATCGAAGAAAAAAAAGAGGAGAAGAAGAAAGGAATAGACGAGAATAAGAAAAAATAGAAAAATTTCTTCTTCTCCTCTATTCCTTTCTTCTTCTCCTCTTCTCTTTCTTCTTTTTTCCTCTTCTTATTTATTTCTTCTCTTCTTATTTTCTTCTTTCATATCCTTCTTTTTCTTCTAAATTTTAGCATATTCTAAATTTTCTTCTAACTTTCTATATATGAACAAAAAACTTTATATATATATATGAACAAAATTTCTATGAACAAAATTTTCTTCTTTCTTCCTCTTCTTTCTATGAACCAGAAAAATTACATATATGGAAAAGGATTAATACACATATGAACAAAAAAAATACATATATGAACAAAAACATGCTCTGACCACTTTTTTATACATTTTGAACATATACATACATATAGCCACATACATACACATATACATTATATATATATATGAACAAAAACTAATAAAAATGAAGGGCGCGCAGGGGCGGCGGCACAGCAGGGCAGGGGAGGCGCGCGGCGAGGCGGTGTGCGACAGCAGCGAAGGGCAGGGGCGGCGCGCGGCGGCCGCGCAGGGCAGGGGCGGAGCAGGGCGGCAGCGCACGAAGGGCAGGGGCGGCGGCGACGGTGGCCAGTACAAGGGGAGGAGCAGGGGAACGGGCGGCGCTCACAGCAAGGTGGCGTCGGCGACGAGGAAGGCTCGGGGACGGCGAACGGTGAAGGCGCGCTCAGGGGCGAGGGCAGGGGCGCGCGGGCTCGGGGACGGCGGACGGCGTCGATCTGGGCAGCCTTGCGGCGTCGATGAGCTCGGCGTCGTCGGGCGGGCCGGGGGGCAACTGGCGATGAGTTCATCAAATTTTCCTAAGTCCTGCTTATATACACAGAGTATTGGTCCCGGTTTGTGGCACCAACCGGGACCAATGCCCCCCTTTAGTCCCAGTTGGTGCCACCAACCGGGACCAAATGCCAATTTTCAGCAGCCCAAAGGGCGGGAAGCGGCGGCCTTTGGTCTAATGGCATTAACAAAAAGTTTATAATTGTTCTAAAACTAAAAGCATAAAGAATTAAAAAATAAAGCAAAAAACAAAAGAAAATAAAATAAATAAAGCAACAAAAAAACAAAAAAATGCCACCTACTGGGCCCCCATGGCCTGAATACGACTAGAAACCCATCCAAGGGCCAGGATTCAGGCCCGCAGGAGCCCCGGTAGGCCCACAGGCATAGCAGTGACAATTAGGCCCGTAAGCATGCAATGGAGAGAAGCTCGAGAGAGGTGCGGCAGTGGGGCTTATAAACCACTGCGCACCCCTCTCAACTAGCGAGGTGGGACTAAACTTTCGACGCCGTAGCAGCACAAGGCCTTTGGTCCCGGTTGGTGGCACCAACCGGGACCAAATGCCAATTTTCAGCAGCCCAAAGGGCGGGAAGCGGCGGCCTTTGGTCCCGGTTGGTAGCACCAACCGGGACCAAAGGCCTTGTGCTGCTACGGCGTCGAAAGTTTAGTCCCACCTCGCTAGTTGAGAGGGGTGCGCAGTGGTTTATAAGCCCCACTGCCGCACCTCTCTCGAGCTTCTCTCCATTGCATGCTTACGGGCCTAATTGTCACTGCTATGCCTGTGGGCCTACCGGGGCTCCTGCGGGCCTGAATCCTGGCCCTTGGATGGGTTTCTAGTCGTATTCAGGCCGTGGGGGCCCAGTAGGTGGCATTTTTTTGTTTTTTTGTTGCTTTATTTATTTTTTTTCTTTTGTTTTTTGCTTTATTTTTTAATTCTTTATGCTTTTAGTTTTAGAACAATTATAAACTTTTTGTTAATGCCATTAGTTTTCAAATTTGAAAACACTTTTTTTGTTTTTTTTTGTTTTCTTTGTTGCTTTATTTATTTTATTTTGTTTCTACTTACAACAAAATACTTATTGTTAGTATTTTTTCCAGTTTTTTTGTTTTGTTTTCTGCATTATTTATTTTCTTTTGTTTTTTGCTTTATTTTTTATTCTTTTTTCTTTTAGTTTTAGAAAAATTATAAACTTTCTATTAGTGCCATTAGTTTTCAAATTTGAAAACACTTTTTTAGTTTTTTTGTTTTCTTTGTTGCTTTATTTATTTTATTTTGTGATTAACTTTACTATAAAAATAGTTTTTTTCCTGTTTTTTTGATTTGTTTTTTGCATTATTTATTTTCTTTTGTTTTTGCTTTAATTTTTAATTCTGTTTGCTTTTAGGTTAGCAAAATTATAAACTTTATGTTAGTGACATTAGTTTTAGAAAAATTATAAACTTTCTGTTAGTGCCATTAGTTTTCAAATTTGAATAGTTAAAATTTGAATTCTTTGAAATTTGTGTGAATCACAAGTTTGTGATTAGCTTACTAAAAATGAGAATAGATGCGCTTATAGAGAAAATTCAACCTAAATTCATAGTAAATTTCTATGAATTTCAGAGAAATTCACTATGAATTTAGGTTAAACTTTTCTCTATTAGGGCATCTATTTTCACTTTGAGAGGAGCTCAACAAGGCAGAGAGGGAAGGGCTTATAAACCGGTGTGAGCCCCCTTCAGTTGGCGAGGTGGGACTAAACTCTGCCCGCAACGAGGACCAACCCTTTAGTCCCGGTTTGTGGCACAAACCGGGACTAATGGTCATGGGCCAGGGGCGAGGAGCAAAATTATAAACTTTCTGTTAGTGCCATTAGTTTTAGAAAAATTATAAACTTTCTGTTAGTGCCATCAGTTTTAGAAAAAATTATAAACTTTCTGTTAGTGCCATTAGTTTTCAAAATTGAATAGTTAAAATTTGAATAATGGTATTACGAGGGCCGAACCATAAGACATTAAAGCATTTCAAATGAACTCTGAAAAAGTTGAAAGTTGGCATGGTATCATAATTTCACCCACATAGCATGTGCATGTACAAAACGTACAATGGTAGCATGTTCGTGTGTTATAAAGTTGGCATGGTATCATCATAATAGTTGCGGGAGAAAGTCTTCACTTTTTCTTCGCTTGTGTCATTTGCTTATTGCGCCGTAACTATGGATAATCTTCATCGTTTATCAGGATGCTTGGGTCAGCCTTGACATTGAAGGGAGGAATTTCATGAAACTTTTCATAATCTTCAGACATGTCTGTCTTGCCGTCCACTCCCAAGATGTCCCTTTTTCCTGAAAGAACTATGTGGCGCTTTGGCTCATCGTATGATGTATTCGCTTCCTTATCTTTTCTTTTTCTCGGTTTGGTAGACATGTCCTTCACATAGATAACCTGTGCCACATCATTGGCTAGGACGAACGGTTCGTCAGTGTACCCAAGATTTTTCAGATCCACTGTTTTCATTCTGTACTGTGGGTCTACCTGTACCCCGCCGCCTGACAGATTGACCCATTTGCACTTAAACAAAGGGACCTTAAACTCAGGTCCGTAGTCAAGTTCCCATATGTCCACTATGTAACCATAATATGTGTCCTTTCCACTCTCGGTTGCTGCATCAAAGCGGACACCGCTGTTTTGGTTGGTGCTCTTTTGATCTTGGGCGATCGTGTAAAATGTATTCCCATTTATCTCGTATCCTTTGTAAGTCAATACAGTCAAAGATGGTCCCCTGGGCAACAAGTACAAATCATCACAAACAGTGTTGTCACCTATGAGACGTGTTTCCAACCAACTGCTGAAAGTCCTGATGTGTTCACATGTAATCCAGTCGTCGCACTGCTCCGGGTGTTTGGAGCGCAGACTGTTCTTGTGTTCATCGACATACGGGGTCACCAAGGTAGAGTTCCGTAGAACTGTGTAGTGTGCTTGAGACCAAGAATATCCGTCCCTGCATATTATTGAGTCTCTTCCAAGAGTGCCTTTTCCAGTCAGTCTCCCCTCATACCGCGATTTAGGGAGACCTATCTTCTTAAGGCCAGGAATGAAGTCAACACAAAACCCGATAACATCCTCTGTTTGATGACCCATGGAGATTATTCCTTCTGGCCTAGCGCGGTTACGGACATATTTGTTTAGGACTCCCATGAACCTCTCAAAGGGGAACATATTGTGTAGAAATACAAGCCCCAGGATGACAATCTCGTCGACTAGATGAACTAGGACGTGCGTCATGATATTGAAGAAGGATGGTGGGAACACCAGCTCGAAACTGACAAGACATTGCGCCACATCACTCCTTAGCCTTGGTACGATTTCTCGATCAATCACCTTCTGAGAGATTGCGTTGAGAAATGCACATAGCTTCACAATGGCTAATCAGACGTTTTCCGGTAGAAGCCCCATCAATGCAACCGGAAGCAGTTGCGTCATAATCACGTGGCAGTCATGAGACTTTAGGTTCTGAAACTTTTTCTCTGGCATATTTATTATTCCCTTTATATTCGACGAGAAGCCAGTCGTGACCTTCATACTGAGCAGCCATTCAAAGAAGATTTCTTTCTCTTCTTTCGTAAGAGCGTAGCTGGCAGGACCTTTATACTGCTTCGGAGGCATGCCGTCTTTTTCGTGCAAACGTTGCAGGTCCTCCCGTGCCTCAGGTGTATATTTTGTCTTCCCATACACGCCCAAGAAGCCTAGCAGGTTCACGCAAAGGTTCTTCGTCACGTGCATCACGTCGATTGAAGAGCGGACCTCTAGGTCTTTCCAGTAGGGTAGGTCCCAAAATATAGATTTCTTCTTCCACATGGGTGCGTGTCCCTCAGCGTCATTCGGAACAGCTAGTCCACCGGGACCCTTTCCAAAGATTATGTGTAAATCATTGACCATAGCAAGTACGTGATCACCGGTACGCATGGCGGGCTTCTTCCGGTGATCTGCCTCGCCTTTGAAATGCTTGTCTTTCTTTCGACATTGATGGTTGGTCGGAAGAAATCGACGATGGCCCAGGTACACATTCTTCCTGCATTTGTCCAGGTATATACTTTCAGTGTCATCTAACAGCGCGCACATGCGTGGTATCCTTTGTTTGTCTATCCTGAAAGGTTACTGAGAGCGGGCCAATCGTTGATGGTCACGAACAGCAACGCTTAAGGTTAAATTCCTCCTGTCTGTGCTCATCCCACGTACGTACACCGTTTCCATTCCACAGCTGTAAAAGTTCTTCAACTAATGGCCTTAGGTACACATCAATGTCGTTGCCGGGTTGCTTAGGGCCTTGGATGAGAACTGGCATCATAATGAACTTCCGCTTCATGCACATCCAAGGAGGAAGGTTATACATACATAGAGTCACGGGCCAGGTGCTGTGATTGCTGCTCTGCTCCCCGAAAGGATTAATGCCATCCGCGCTTAAAGCAAACCATACATTCCTTGGGTCCTTTGCAAACTCATCCCAGTACTTTCTCTCGATTTTTCTCCACTGCGACCCGTCAGCGGGTGCTCTCAACTCCCCATCTTTCTTTCGGTTCTCACTGTGCCATCGCATCAACTTGGCATGCTCTTCGTTTTTGAACAGACGTTTCAACCGTGGTATTATAGGAGCATACCACATCACCTTCGCAGGAACCCTCTTCCTGAGGGGCTCGCCGTCAACATCACCAGGGTCATCTCGTCTGATCTTATACCGCAATGCACCGCATACCGGGCATGCGTTCAGATCCTTGTATGCACCGCGGTAGAGGATGCAATCATTAGGGCATGCGTGTATCTTCTCCACCTCCAATCCTAGAGGGCATACGACCTTCTTTGCTGCGTATGTACTGTCGGGCAATTCGTTATCCTTTGGAAGCTTCTTCTTCAATATTTTCAGTATCTTCTCAAATCCTTTGTCAGCCACAGCATTCTCTGCCTTCCACTGCAGCAATTCCAGTACGGTACCGAGCTTTGTGTTGCCATCTTCGCAATTGGGGTACAACCCTTTTTTGTGATCCTCTAACATGCGATCAAACTTCAGCTTCTCCTTTTGACTTTCGCATTGCGTCCTTGCATCGACAATGACCCAGCGGAGATCATCATCATCGGGCACATCGTCTGGTTCCTCTTGATCTTCAGCAGCTTCACCCGTTGCAGCATCATTGGGCACATCGTCTGGTTCCTCTTGATCTTCACCAGCTCCCCCTGTTGCAGCATCACCGTATTCAGGGGGCACATAGTTGTCATCGTACTCTTCTTCTTCGCCATCTTCCATCATAACCCCTATTTCTCCATGCCTCGTCCAAACATTATAGTGTGGCATGAAACCCTTGTAAAGCAGGTGGGAGTGAAGGATTTTCCGGTTAGAGTAAGACATCGTATTCCCACATTCAGTGCATGGACAACACATAAAACCATTCTGCTTGTTTGCCTCAGCCGCATCGAGAAACTCATGCACGCCCTTAATGTACTCGCAGGTGTGTCTGTCACCGTACATCCATTGCCGGTTCATCTGCGTGCATTATATATAATTAAGTGTCCAAATTAATAGAAGTTCATCATCACATTAAAACCAAAGTGCATACATAGTTCTCATCTAACAACATATAGCTCTCCAGAGCATCTAATTAATTAAACCATACATTGAAACTATGTAAAATATTTCAATGCGAAAACAAATGCGATCATAATCGCAACCAAGGTAACAATTGATCCAAGGGCATAATGATACCAAGCCTCGGTATGAATGGCATATTTTCTAATCTTTCTAATCTTCAAGCGCATTGCATCCATCTTGATCTTGTGATCATCGACGACATCCGCAACATGCAACTCCAATATCATCTTCTCCTCCTCAATTTTTTTTATTTTTTCCTTCAACAAATTGTTTTCTTCTTCAACTAAATTTAACCTCTCGACAATAGGGTCGGTTGGCATTTCCGATTCACATACATCCTACATAAATAAAATCTATGTCACGTTGGTCAGCATAATTTTCATAAACAATAAATGAACCAATAGTTATAAAGATAATATATATACCACATCCGAATCATAGACAGGACGAGGGCCGACGGGGGCGGATACCAAAACCATCGCACTATATAAGATGCAATAATAAAAGTAAGAAAATAATACAAGTATCTATGTAAACATACAAGTAAGAATATTTTTCCTTTCAGAAAGAAGATAAGAACAAGAGGCTCACCACGGTGGTGCCGGCGATGAGCTCGGCGCGGGTGATCGACGGCGGTGAAGACGGGGACGGGGCGTGACGGACCGCTAAACCTAGATAAATATTGTGGAAAATGGAGCTTGGAGGTCGAGCTTCGAGAGGAGAAAGCATAAGTAGTGTGGCTCGGGCATTCCATCGAACACCTTGTGTGCATAGGAGGTGAGCTAGAGCACCACCAAGCCCTCTCCCCCTCGGCCAGAAAAAAACAGAGCAGTGTGCTCTGCTCTTATGCGAGGGGGTATATATAGGCACTTCATTGGTCCCAGTTGGTGGCATGAACCAGGACTAAAGGGGAGCCTTTGGTCCCGGTTCAAGCCACCAACCGGGACCAATGGTGGTGGGCCAGGAGTGAGGCCCATTGGTCCCGGTTCGTCCCACCAACCGGGACCAGAAGGTCCAGATGAACCGGGACCAATGGCCCACCTGGCCTGGCCGGCCCCTGGGCTCACGAACCGGGACCAATGCCCCCATTGGTCCTGGTTCTGGACTGAACCGGGACTAATGGGCTGACCCGGCCTGGACCAAAGCCATGTTTTCTACTAGTGATGGTAGCAATTACACGGACTGGGTCCGTAACTTGAGGATTATCCTCATTGCTGCACAGAAGAATTATGTCCTGGAAGCACCGCTGGGTGCCAGGCCTGCTGCTGGAGCAACACCAGATGTTATGAACGTCTGGCAGAGCAAAGCTGATGACTACTCGATAGTTCAGTGTGCCATGCTTTACGGCTTAGAATCGGGACTTCAACGACGTTTTGAACGCCATGGAGCATATGAGATGTTCCAGAAGTTGAAGTTAATATTTCAAGCAAATGCCCGGATTGAGAGATATGAAGTCTCCAATAAGTTCTATAGCTGCAAGATGGAGGAGAACAGTTCTGTCAGTGAGCATATACTCAAAATGTCTGGGTATAATAATCACTTGATTCAATTGGGAGTTAATCTTCCAAATGATTGCGTCATTGACAGAATTCTCCAATCACTGCCACCTAGCTACAAGAGCTTCGTGATGAACTATAATATGCAAGGGATGAATAAGACTATTCCCGAGCTCTTCGCAATGCTGAAAGCTGCGGAGGTAGAAATCAAGAAGGAGCATCAAGTGTTGATGGTCAACAAGACCACTAGTTTCAAGAAAAGTGGCAAAGGGAAGAAGAAGGGGAACTTCAAAAAGAACAGCAAGCAAGTTGCTGCTCAAGAGAAGAAACCCAAATCTGGAGCTAAGCCTGAAATTGAGTGCTTCTACTGCAAGCAGACTGGTCACTGGAAACGGAACTGCCCCAAGTATTTGGCGGATAAGAAGGATGGCAAGGTGAACAAAGGTATATGCAATATACATGTTATTGATGTGTACCTTACTAATGCTTGCAGTAGCACCTGGGTATTTGATACTGGTTCTGTTGCTAACATTTGCAACTCGAAACAGGGACTACGGATTAAGTGAAGATTGGCTAAGGACGAGGTGACGATGCGCGTAGGAAATGGTTTCAAAGTCGATGTGATCGCGGTCGGCACGCTACCTCTACATCTACCTTCGGGATTAGTATTAGACCTAAATAATTGTTATTTGGTGCCAGCGTTGAGCATGACCATTATATCTGGATCTTGTTTGATGCGAGACGGTTATTCATTTAAATCAGAGAATAATGGTTGATCTATTTATATGAGTAATATCTTTTATGGTCATGCACCCATGAAGAATGGTCTATTCTTATTAAATCTCGATAGTAGTGACACACATATTCATAATGTTGAAGCCAAAAGATGCAGAGTTGATAATGATAGTGCAACTTATTTGTGGCACTGCCGTTTAGGTCATATCGGTATAAAGCGCATGAAGAAACTCCATACTGATGGACTTTTGGAACCACTTGATTATCAATTACTTGGTACTTGCGAACCGTGCCTTATGGGTAAGATGACAAAAACACCGTTCTCCGGTACTATGGAGAGAGCAACAGATTTGTTGGAAATCATACATACAGATGTATGTGATCCGATGAATGTTGAGGCTCGTGGCGGATATCGTTATTTTCTCACTTTCACAGATGACTTAAGCAGATATGGGTATATCTACTTAATGAAACATAAGTCTGAAACATTTGAAAAGTTCAAAGAATTTCAGAGTGAAGTTGAAAAATCATCGTAACAAGAAAATAAAATTCATACGATCTGATCATGGAGGAGAATATTTGAGTTACGAGTTTGGTGTACATTTGAAACAATGCGGAATAGTTTCGCAACTCACGCCACCCGGAACACCACAGCATAATGGTGTGTCCGAACGTCGTAATCGTACTTTACTTGATATGGTGCGATCTATGATGTCTCTTACTGATTTACCGCTATCGTTTTGGGGTCATGCTCTAGAGACAACCGCATTCACGTTAAATAGGGCACCATCAAAATCCATTGAGACGACGCCTTATGAACTATGGTTTGGCAAGAAACCAAAGTTGTCGTTTCTGAAAGTTTGGGGCTGCGATGCTTATGTGAAAAATCTTCAACCTGATAAGCTCGAACCCAAATCGGAGAAATGTGTCTTCATAGGATATCCAAAGGAAACTATTGGATACACCTTCTATCACAGATCCGAAGGCAAGACTTCTGTTGCTAAATTCGGAAACTTTCTAGAGAAGGAGTTTCTCTCGAAAGAAGTGAGTGGGAGGAAAGTAGAACTTGATGAGGTAATTGTACCTGCTCCCTTATTAGAAAGTAGTACATCACAGAATCCGGTTTCTGTGACACCTACACCAATTAGTGAGGAAGCTAATGATGATGATCATGAAACTTCAGAACAAGATACTACTGAACCTCGTAGATCAACCAGAGTAAGATCCGCACCAGAGTGGTACGGTAATCCTGTTCTGGAAGTCATGCTACTAGATCATGATGAACCTACGAACTATGGAGAAGCGATGGTGAGCCCAGATTCCACAAAATGGCTTGAAGCCATGAAATCTGAGATGGGATCCATGTATGAGAACAAAGTGTGGACTTTGGTTGACTTGCCCAAAGACCGGCAAGCTATTGAGAATAAATGGATCTTCAAGAAGAAGACTGACACTGACGGTAATGTTACTGTCTACAAAGCTCGACTTGTCGCAAAAGGTTTTCGACAAGTTCAAGGGATTGACTACGATGAGACCTTCTCACCCGTAGCGATGCTTAAGTCTGTCCGAATCATGTTAGCAATTGCCGCATTTTATGATTATTAAATATGGCAGATGGATGTCAAAACTGCATTCTTGAATGGATTTCTAGAAGAAGAGTTGTATATAATGCAGCCGGAAGGTTTTGTCGATCCAAAGGGAGCTAACAAAGTGTGCAAGCTCCAGCGATCCATTTATGGACTGGTGCAAGCCTCTCGGAGTTGGAATAAACGCTTTGATAGTGTGATCAAAGCATTTGGTTTTGTACAGACTTTTGGAGAAGCCTGTATTTACAAGAAAGTGAGTGGGAGCTCTGTAGCATTTCTGATATTATATGTAGATGACATATTACTAATCGGAAATGATATAGAATTTCTGGATAGCATAAAGGGATACTTGAATAAGAGTTTTTCAATGAAAGACCTCGATGAAGCTGCTTACATATTGGGCATTAAGATCTATAGAGATAGATCAAGACGCTTAATTGGACTTTCACAAAGCACATACCTTGACAAAATTTTGAAGAAGTTCAAAATGGATCAAGCAAAGAAAGGATTCTTGCCTGTGTTACAAGGTGTGAAATTGAGTAAGACTCAATGCCCGACCAATGCAGAAGATAGAGAGAAAATGAAAGATGTTCCCTATGCTTCAGCCATAGGCTCTATCATGTATGCAATGCTGTGTACCAGACCTGATGTGTGTCTTGCTATAAGTCTAGCAGGGAGGTACCAAAGTAATCCAGGAGTGGATCACTGGACAGCGGTCAAGAACATCCTGAAATACCTGAAAAGGACTAAGGATATGTTTATCATATATGGAGGTGACAAAGAGCTCATCGTAAATGGTTACGTTGATGCAAGCTTTGACACTGATCCGGACGATTCTAAATCGCAAACCGGATATGTGTTTACATTAAATGGTGGAGCTGTCAGTTGGTGCAGTTCTAAACAGAGCGTTGTGGCGGGATCTACATGTGAAGCGGAGTACATAGCTGCTTCGGAAGCAGCAAACGAAGGAGTCTGGGTGAAGGAGTTCATATCCGATCTAGGTGTCATACCTAGTGCATCGGGTCCAATGAAAATCTTTTGTGACAATACTGGTGCAATTGCCTTGGCAAAGGAATCCAGATTTCAGAAAAGAACCAAGCACATCAAGAGACGCTTCAATTCCATCTGGGATCTAGTCCAGGTGGGAGACATAGAGATTTGCAAGATACATACGGATCTGAATGTTGCAGACCCATTGACTAAGCCTCTTCCACGAGCAAAACATGATCAGCACCAAAGCTCCATGGGTGTTAGAATCATTACTGTGTAATCTAGATTATTGACTCTAGTGCAAGTGGGAGACTGAAGGAAATATGCCCTAGAGGCAATAATAATGTTATTATTTTATTTCCTTATATCATGATAAATGTTTATTATTCATGCTAGAATTGTATTATCCGGAAACATAATACTTGTGTGAATACATAGACAAACTAAACGTCACTAGTATGCCTCTACTTGACTAGCTCGTTAATCAAAGATGGTTATGTTTCCTAACCATAGACATGTGTTGTCATTTGATTAACGGGATCACATTATTAGGAGAATGATGTGATTGACATGACCCATTCCATTAGCTTAGCACCCGATCGTTTAGTATGTTGCTATTGCTTTCTTCATGACTTATACATGTTCCTATGACTATGAGATTATGCAACTCC
>NC_053028.1:647338383-647352999 GCF_003073215.2 Triticum urartu | reverse complement strand
ATGAACAAAAGTAAGTACTTACAAATGATAATCATGCTCAAGATCAGAGGGGTATTAAATAACATAATGGATCTGAACATATAATTTTTCACCAAATAAACCAAATAGTAATCAACACTACTAGTCACCCACAAGTACCAATCTAAGGTTCCGGTATAAAGATTGAACACAAGAGATGAACTAGGGCTTGATAGGAGATGGTGCTGTTGAAGATGTTGATGGAGATTGCCCTCCGAACCTTGGACCCTGTAACAGGGAAGTGCATTTGGACGAACGATCAAATGGACATACCAGTCAGGAAGCTTCAACAGTATATCGAAGCAGCGCAGCAAGGGAAGTTCTTTCCAGACAGAGAGAACGACGAGCTCACAATGGCCCTCGGGAATCCTGAGCACCCTAGACGGACACGAGGCACGCCAGGCTCCATTCCGTGGAAGGTTGGGTTTCTGGACACAGGCGGTTACAAATCCCAGGAGAGGAGGAAAAAATTGCAGCAGACCCAAATGCAGGCGCTGCAAGCAAGGGTACAAGCGATAGAGGAACGAGAAGCAAATCGCAGCAAACGTACTGCCGAAGCTTCCCCCGAAGCTACCCCGCCATCTCAGCGGAGAAGCAGCGTGGCTTCCACCGAGCTGCTTCAGCCGGAGCATGCCTTGACGGCTCCTGCCAGCTATCCCGTGGATGCTATCACGGAGTCTCAAAATTGCCACCTTATGACGCAATGGATGAATTTGAAGGTCAAGGCGGCTGTTGGCTCTGTTTATCCTACTGAACCCGACGCAACTTTTCACTGCCGGCCGATTCCAGAAGGATATGCTAGGGTGATGGTGGATGAAATAACAGAGGGATTTGAGGACCTCCAGCTTGACCACCCTACCGGTGAAGGGGAGACTAGGCTAGGTTCTACTCTGAAGACTCCATGCCTATGGCGGAAGGAGCTCATCAACCTTCCGAACTGGACGCCTCCGCCTCCTCCTCCTCCTCCGGCAAGTCAGGGCACTCCGCCTCCTCCACCGCCTCCTCCTCTGGCGAGTCAGGGCACTCCGCCTCCTCCACCGCCTCCTCCTCCGGCGAGTGACGTTCAGGGCACTCGACCGGCTCCTTCTCCGGCGCGTGGCGGCACTCCGCCTCCTTCTCCGCCTGCGCCGACGCGCCCGAGCAGCCAGCCTCCTCCTTCTCCGCCTCGTCAGCAAGGGCGGAAGAGACCTGCCGCCGCTCCGGCTGCTCCGGCGCGTCGTAGTCCTTCTCCTCCTCCTCCTCGTAAGCAAGTAAAGAAGACAACCTCTCCGTCTGCTCTGCCGACGTCTAGCAGTACAGCCAGAGGCGGGAGGAAATACAGATTTGGTCCTTCTCTGAAGACTCCAGAGAACTTACCATACGAGAGGACCCCGGAGGAGAACGCCGAGATCGCACGAGAAGAAGTGAGGAACTACTTTGAAGGGGTGAAAGCAAAGAAACATCCACCTCCGGAGGAGAAGGTAGATCCGGTGAAAGCGAAGCGCACTCTGGCTGCCCTGACAAAACCACCCAAGTCTCCGCCGAAAGGAAACTATGAGCGCATTATTGGAAAGGAATTTGCCGAAGCGGAGCGGTCGGGAAGTACTGTCAGTGATCAAAGGCTGAAAGAACGACGAGCGGGGAAACAAATTGCCCAGCTCGGCGAACAAGCGAAGCAATCGTGCCCCCCGCTCAAGGTGCCTAGCGACATCGTCGCTAATGATCCGAGGATGGTGCCCGGTTATAGCAATCTTGGCGATTACCTGCCCGACGAT
Source organism: Triticum urartu (assembly GCF_003073215.2). Classification (NCBI taxonomy): domain Eukaryota; kingdom Viridiplantae; phylum Streptophyta; class Magnoliopsida; order Poales; family Poaceae; genus Triticum; species Triticum urartu. The sequence goes on along the minus strand of NC_053028.1, from coordinate 647,351,227 downwards.
GTACATTATGATTTCATGGAGGTGCAGATACAAAGATACGAGTACGGGAAGCCTCTCGTCAAAGATGAAAGATCTCTATCAATGATGATGCGAAGATTGCATGATTGGTACTTGAAAATTTGCAGAGACTCTGGGAGGAGGAGTACTTTGTATGTGAAAGTTAAAAAGGAGCATGACCTCATTGGAATTGAACTGTTGCCTATTCCATTCGAGGAGTTCTTTCAGTTTTTCAATCAATTGGCCCTCGATAAAACAACGGTCGCCTGCTACTGTCTGTAAGTAGTACTACTTCTGTCATTAAGTCTCTCTATATAGCTCAGCTCTTTCATTGCATGTATTTATAATCATCCTCACTATATTATGCAGATTGAAGATCGCCGAATTGAAGAAAAGACAAGTCGGTGATATTGGGTTCATTAACACATATCTCATAGATGCAACTCAGGTTAAAATTCATGCCGCAGATACCGAGGTCAACTTGCTACGATCGTTGGTAATAAATGAAAACAAATATATAATACTCTTTCCTTACAACTTCAAGTGAGTGTTACTGTCTTGTGCGTATTCGGTTTCCCTTATATATTAGTCAAGGTTATAGTAATGTAATTGATGAGTTATGCATGCATGTGCAGTTTCCACTATATTCTCCTAGAGATTAATCTTGAGCAGGGACTAGTAACCGTCTTAGACTCAAGACGAAAAGATCCCCATGACTATGCGGACATGACTCAAATGCTCGAGAAGTAAGTTAAATCGATCATTATCCACCATATCAGCAACTTTGTTCATTTCCTGATATATCAAGTAATTGTTTTCTTTGTCTGGCAGGGTTTGGAAAAAATTCACCAAAAAGCTCCAGGACTCCCGAAGAAGCTGCAATTTAGACACCCGAAAGTAAGTACTATAGTAGCATGTTCCGCGCATCTCCTATTGATTCAAGCGCTAGTTTCATCAATACCATTTGGCATTCTTGCTTATCAGTTTGATTGACCTCTATTTCTTGTAAAGTGGTTGTGGCAGGAACAAGGGAATGATTTCAGTGGATACTACGTTTGCGAGTCCATCCGCCACACGACTTGTGAGCGGGGCTACACTGACGAACAATATGAAGTACGTAAATAACAACATTCACAATTTTATTTTATTACCATCATTTGTGTTGAGTTTCATTCATTCATATATATATGTATTGACCCCCTTCTTCAAATTAGATGTTTCAGAAGCGGGATGAACTCCTAGCACCAGCTCGCATGCGAGCAATTCAAGAGGAATTGGCGGCATTCTTTCTTGACCACGTGATCGCTGAAGACGAAGAATACTATGTGGACAATGAGTCCGTATGATTATATTTGTAAGAGATAATTATTGTATATATGTAGCCGGTAGTGTCGGATAGATATACGAGAACTTGTTGTTCGACCAATCTCTCGGAGAAGGAGAGGTGGTCGATATCACTTCTCTCTGTATGCATATATGTTCATGACGATCTTCTGTTTCCTTCGTTTTCTTACTAGCTAGCTAGCGTGTCTAGTCCTCTCTATACGTATGTATAGTATGTAGCGTCGACCAAGCACGGACATAAGAGAGGACACTTCTCTCTATTAGTTATAGCTAGCTAACACAATATATGAAACACCTAAATTAACCCCCCAAAACCCCCCAACCCCCCTTTCAAAAAAAACAAAAACCACAGCCACAGAAAGGCTGACGCGTGGATGCCTATTGGTCCCGGTTGGTGCCACCAACCGGGACCAAACGTCCTCCTGCCTGGGCTCCGCGCACAGGCCACGTGGAGGCCCATCTATCCCGGTTCTAGATTGAACCGGGACTAAAGGGACAGGGCATTAGTACCGACCCTTTAGTCCCGGTTCAGGAACCGGGACAAAAGGCCCTTACGAACCGGGACAACATGCCCTTTTTCTACCAGTGCATCATCTTTCAACTTTGCTTTCTCAAGGAACGCATTAAAATTCAACGGAACAACAGTACGGGCCATCTATCTACAATCAAACATAAACAAGCAAGATACTATCAGGTACTAAGTTCATGATAAATTTAAGTTCAATTAATCATATTACTAAAGAACTCCCACTTAGATAGACATCCCTCTAATCCTCTAAGTGATTACGTGATCCAAATCAACTAAACCATGTCCGATCATCACGTGAGATGGAGTAGTTTCATTGGTGAACATCACTATGTTGATCATATCTACTATATGATTCACGCTCGACCTGTCGGTCTCCGTGTTCCGAGGCCATATCTGTATATACTTGGCTCGTCAAGTATAACCTGAGTATTCTGCATGTACAACTGTTTTGCACCCGTTGTATTTGAACGTAGAGCCTATCACACCCGATCATCACGTGGTGTCTCAGCACGAAGAACTTTCACAACGGTGCATACTCAGGGAGAACACTTCTTGATAATTAGTGAGAGATCATCTTAAAATGCTATCGTCAAACAAAGCAAGATAAGATGCATAAAAGATAAACATCACATGCAATCAATATAAGTGATATGATATGGCCATCATCATCTTGTGCTTGTGATCTCCATCTTCGAAGCACCGTCATGATCACCATTGTCACCGGCGCGACACCTTGATCATCATCGTAGCATCGTTGTCATCTCGCCAATCTTATGCTTCCACGACTATCGCTACCGCTTAGTGATAAAGTAAAGCATTACAACGTAATTGCATTGCATACAATAAAGCGACAACCATATGGCTCCTGCCAGTTGCCGATAACTCGGTTACAAAACATGATCATCTCATACAATAAAATTTTAGCATCATGTCTTGACCATATCACATCACAACATGCCCTGCAAAAACAAGTTAGACGTCTTCTACTTTGTTGTTGCAAGTTTTACGTTGCTTCTACGGGCTTAAGCAAGAACCAATCTTATCTACGCATCAAAACCACAACGATAGTTTGTCAAGTTGGTGCTATTTTAACCTTTGCAAGGACCAGGCGTAGCCACACTCAGTTCAACTAAAGTTGGAGAAACTGACACCCGCCAGCCACCTGTGTGCAAAGCACATCGGTAGAACCAGTCTCGCGTAAGCGTACGCGTAATGTCGGTCCGGGCCGCTTCATCCAACAATACCGCCGAACCAAAGTATGACATGCTGGTAAGCAGTATGACTTATATCGCCCACAACTCACTTGTGTTCTACTCGTGCATATAACATTAACACATAAAACCTGGCTCGGATGCCACTGTTGGGGAACGTAGTAATTTCAAAAAATTTCCTACGCACACGCAAGATCATGGTGATGCATAGCAACGAGAGGGGAGAGTGTGATCTACGTACCCTCATAGACCGACAGCGTAAGCGTTATGACAACGCGGTTGATGTAGTCGTACGTCTTCACGGCCCGACCGATCAAGCACTGAAACTACGGCACCTCCGAGTTTTAGCACACGTTCAGCTCGATGACGATCCCCGGACTCCAATCCAGCAAAGTGTCGGGGAAGAGTTCCGTCAGCACGATGGCGTGGTGACGATCTTGATGTTCTACCGTCGTAGGGCTTCGCCTAAGCACCGCTACAATATTATCGAGGAGTATGGTGGAAGGGGGCACCGCACACGGCTAAGAAAACGATCACGTGGATCAACTTGTGTGTCTAGGGGTGCCCCCTGCCCTCGTATATAAAGGAGCAAGAGGAGAAGGCCGGCCGGCCCTAGGGCGCGCCAAGGAGGAGGAGTCCTCCTCCTAGTAGGAGTAGGACTCCCCTCTTTCCTACTCCTACTAGGAGGGGGAAAGGAAGGGGGAGAGGGAGAAGGAAAGGGGAGCGCCGCCCCCCTCTCCTAGTCCAATTCGGACCAGAGGGGGAGGGGGCGCGTGGCCCACCCTGGCCGCCCCTCTCTCTCTCCACTAGGGCCCATGAGGCCCATTACTTCTCCCGGGGGGGTTTCGGTAACCCTCCGGCACTCCGGTTTTCTCCCAAATCATCCGGAACACTTCCGGTGTCCTAATATAGCCGTCCAATATATCAATCTTTATGTCTCGACCATTTCGAGACTCCTCGTCATGTCCGTGATCACATCCGGGACTCCGAACTAACTTCGGTACATCAAAACTCATAAACTCATAATATAACTGTCATCGAAACCTTAAGCATGCGGACCCTACGGGTTCGAGAACAATGTAGACATGACCGAGACATGTCTCCGGTCAATAACCAATAGCGGAACCTGGATGCTCATATTGGCTCCCACATATTCTACGAAGATCTTTATCGGTCAGACCGCATAACAACATACGTTGTTCCCTTTGTCATCGGTATGTTACTTGCCCGAGATTCGATCATCGGTATCTCAATACCTAGTTCAATCTCGTTACTGGCAAGTCTCTTTACTCGTTTCGTAATACACCATATCGCAACTAACTCATTAGTTGCAATGCTTGCAAGGCTTATGTGATGTGCATTACTGAGAGGGCCCAGAGATACCTCTCCGATAATCGGAGTGACAAATCCTAATCTCGAAATACGCCAACCCAACATTTACCTTTGGAGACACTTGTAGAGCTCCTTTATAATCACCCAGTTACGTTGTGACGTTTGGTAGCACACAAAGTGTTCCTCCGGTAAACGGGAGTTGCATAATCTCATAGTCATAGGAACATGTATAAGTCATGAAGAAAGCAATAGCAACATACTAAACGATCGGGTGCTAAGCTAATGGAATGGGTCATGTCAATCACATCATTCTCCTAATAATGTGATCTCGTTAATCAAATGACAACACATGCCTATGGTTAGGAAACATAACCATCTTTGATTAATGAGCTAGTCAAGTAGAGGCATACTAGTGACGTTTAGTTTGTCTATGTATTCACACAAGTATTATGTTTCCGGATAATACAATTCTAGCATGAATAATAAACATTTATCATGATATAAGGAAATAAAATAATAACATTCTTATTTCCTCTAGGGCATATTTCCTTCAGTACGGGTGGCACACGAGGAGGTAGGAGTGGTAGTGACGAGGAGGCAGGAGTGGTGCGCGTGGAGGACGGACGAATATTGGCGGTAGTGGACGAGGAGACATTCTTAGAGGGCATGGGGGGGGGGGGGGGGGGGGGGGGGCGGTCGGGTACCAGTGGCCGTGGTCGTAGGACGAGAAGGGTTGATAGAAGAAGACCTATTGACATCTTGCTTAACCCAGATGGTTGAAATAATGTGAATGGTACTTGTTATTTGGTCTTGTTTATTTGTTTTTCTTGCATACATACATGTTATTTTACTTTACTAACTACCAAATTTGTCTTTATAGGCATGGCTTCTTCCGGTTCCGTGATGAGGCCACCGTGTGCTAACCACGAGGACATGCCTGACAAGTGGACAGACGCCGAGTTGGATAAGGTGAAGGACAAAGATATGAGAACTCCATCATGTTGGTGTGGAGATGTTTGCAAAGTTAAGGTATCCACCGACCGTAAGAAATCATGGACGGAAGGAAGAAGATATTTTGTTTGTCCCAGCTATGCCTACGATCGTCCTCGTCTAGCTCACGCCTATGATGTACTGCCGGTAAGTTGTTCTAGTTCAAAGAGTATTCAACCGTTGCTACAACTTGAACCTATCTTACAAATGACCACATTTGTTCTTTATTCGTACGTAGTCGCCGCCTCCACTTTGTAAGTACTTCACATGGATAGATCAAGATGTGCCAGAAGACGTTAAGAAAGATCAATATCGAGATTGTCTAAGGAGGCAGCGGTTGTTTGAAGAAGCATTTCAGAGAGGTTTGGAGGAAGAGCGTCGTGAAAAGGAGAGGATGGAGCGAAAGAAGCGTGAGGAGGAGAGGGCACGCAAGGAGAAGATTGCTCGTCAAGAGGAGAGAGCAAGAAAGCTTGCAAGGGCTCGTGAAGCCCAAGAGGAGGATGAGGTACGCGACAAGAAAGGAAAGTGGCGTCGTGTGACCCAATAAGTCCTTCGTTTCAAAACACTAGTCGTGAACTATGTCTTCGGTTCGAGAAACATGTGATGAACTATGTACTTTATTTGTGAAACCTGTCATGAACTATGTAGTCGATTTGTGAAACTTGTGGTGAAACTATCTCATGAACTATGTTTTGTTGTGCTATTGTTGTGACTTGACTTGTCTTCAAATGATTACGAAGAAAAACATAGTACACTCTGCTCTGCTTCGCACCCTACCGCCAGCGCACACGGCGGTAGCCTATGAAACCCTACCGCCAAGGCCTACGGCGGTAGGGTGGCGACCCAACCACACTTTTCCTGTGACCAAAAAGGCAACATTTCTTATGGTAGGGTTGGCCACCCTACCGCCAGGGGTCATGGCGGTAGGGTTGGCCACCCAACTGCACTTTTCCTATGACCAAAAAGGCAACATTTCTCACGGTAGGGTTGGCCACCCTACCGCCTGGGACTATGGCGGTAGGGTTGGCCACCCTACCGCCTGGGACTATGGCGGTAGGGTTGGCCACCCTACCGCCTGGGACTATGGCGGTAGGGTTGGCCACCCAAATGCACTTTTCCTGTAACCAAAACGGCAATATTTCTGACGGTAGGGTTGGCCACCCTACCGCCACAGATCCCAGCGGTAGGTTGCAAGAGCCTACCGCCATAGCCCGCGACGGTAGGTCCCTTTGCCACGTGTCCACAGCCGTTAACGACCTGACGATGTCAGGGAACCTATCGCCAGGTCAGGCGGCGGTAGCCTGTATATCTCTACCGCTATGGTCTTCTGCGGTAGCAAAAGGGTCAAATCTTGAAAAAAATTCCAACAGGGGTCAGATCTTGATTTTATACGGCGAAAGGGTCAAAACATGAAATTTACCTCCCGTGATCCGTTCGCCTCCATAGATCCAGTGCCAGTCGAGGCTCCTGGCCGCTACTGCTCCAAGATCCTCCAGCGGCCATGACATGCTCTGTTGTGTGGGCACATGTGCTTCCGCCTTGTGCCCCTTTGCGTAGCTCCATTGAGTGGCCTCCCGTGCTCGTTCGCTGGTGAGGTGATGTTGACTGCTAGTCTGCTAGTGCCACAAATTTCAACGAGTCAACGGCGGATATGCTAGCACGATAACAGCAACAAACCAGCAGGCCTATAGACCATCCAACTTTCCCAGCGAATTGGGCTATGAGCCTGTTACAACTTTCCAACAAGATGGGCCACAAATGGGATGTAATTTCACTTGCTTCAGGCTGGCTCCTCATACAAGAGAGAAGCTGTGTCACCGAGCGCTTCACTCGCTGTCGGCTTGCTCGCAAGAAGCTGGCAATAGGATCCTGGCGATGGAGTTGAGGAGTTGACGGCCGTGGAGGGCTAACGAGCAGGCCCTAAGGTTTCCCACATCGCAGGCATCCAACATCCTTTTCGCTAGGTTGGATTGGGATGTAGTGGTAACAGTAATTAGCCGGGGCATGGCGAGTCAAGGCAGAACATGGTGGTCGAGCCTTTGAGTGGATCAGGTTATGGTAGCGTCAAAACAATGGCAATAGTTTACAATGTTCAACAACATACTAGGTACTCCCGAGATCATGGAGTACTCTCGGTACTCCCAAATATGACAAAAACCACTCTAAATGTGATGACAATATTCAAAAAAAAGTTTCTTGATATATGCCCAAGTGTATGGGAATACCGAGCGTAACAACGTCCATTATCAGTCGATACTTTCTTGAAAATCTCAGCGCACAATTCGTAATTGTTTATGTTTAGACTAATGCAAGATCATATATTTTTCAAACAACGAACATAGTTGAAATCCACATCTCATTTAGAAAAGTGATTGGTCCAGTTTATAAGAGAAATCGAATATAAAACTTGAACAGCCCGAGAGTCAATACATCCTGCCAAGGAAAGAATACCAAAACACACAAAAAGACAGGTGATTGAATAATCACAGCACAGTGCAAAGGACAATCGTCAAAACGTCAGAAGCATCTATGTGGTTTCTGGTTGCAATAAGGCGATATTAAATCATGAAGCACTTCAGAGAATACAAGCATCTATCTCTACCTTGTCCTTCCGTGCTCATAAAAGAACATCGAAACACTTGCCATCCAGCATCCTCTATTAAGTCTCCCTTCCTTTCACACCTTCTGTCTTGCATTTGCAGGAAGTGCTAGCTGCTTCTAGTTCTTCCAACATGCACCGCCAAACATATTGCACCTAGCAGGTACCAACACATATATCTCTTGCTGAACGTGCATATTTATATGTAGTTATCTTATTTGGAGGATTTCGTGCCATCCAATAAGAAAAGTTGAGTCGGCATGAGAGGTATAGAGACATGTAGATGCGCATCAGCAAAGGGCAATTGAACTTCAGTTTTATTTCTCACATGTCGTGTCTGTCCGCAAGATGAACACGTTATTGAAAAGGTGTAGGTGGCAGAGCACAGGTACAGACCACCCGTTTGTATCAGCCGTGGCAAGCCATCGTGATGTGTGTCCAGGTCAGAGGGCTGCACGAGCATTAGAGGGGAGTCCACTTTAAGTGGGTTTGACTCGACAGCTTCACCATGTGTTAGGTAGGTTGTAGGAACGTGTAGAAGCTGCCCATTTTTCGAAATAGCAGAAGCTCCTTTCCCGTGTTACTGCACGCGTGTGACATGTGGTCTCGTCCCATTGTTGGAGTCTAGGAGAAGCTGGGCAGTGCTGCTTGTGTATGTTCGCCGTTCCTGTCCTAGCTGCTTGGTCGGATGCTTCTTGTGGACCGTCAAACACAGCGTGTTTATCTTTTTCCGACTAAAATCGACACTGAAGCGAAAATTCTGAATGTATATTTTTCAGAATTTTCGGAAACTAAAAAGTTTAAATTATGAAATTTTCAAAATTTTGGCTTTCATGGAGCTCGGTCGTCAAAACGCCCTACTCAAAGTGAAGCTCCTATCTATGAATTAATAGTTGGTAACTGATCGGTTAATCTAAATAATGCAGCTAAAGTTCAGTGTCACGTCCTAAAGGATGCATGGTGACACAAGAAGCAGAAACCTAATTCTTACTTACCAAATATTTGGGATATACTCCCCTTGTCCCGTAATATAAGATTATTTTGCAAGATAAAAATAGGTTGCAAAATGATCTTATATTATGGGACGAAGGGAGTTATATTCATCCCTCTGAGCAATGATTTCATCATTGACGCTATCCCTGAGGGTAGGTGGGTAGGATACTCCCCACGCATAACCATTGCCACCAGAACCCCCCTTAAGCCACCCGTCATAAGTTCTCCCATCTGGTAAACATGTGCTATCCAGGTTGGATCACAGATCACTGGGTCACATGCCTCATCCAACTGCCTCCTATACCATCACTCCCATGCCGCAAGAAAGCAACAAATTGGAGGAATGGGAAAGAACCATGGACGTGGATAAGCCGATGTCCATTTGGATTCTAGCTAGACAACTAGGATAGCGTTGACGACATTAATACTTGAGTTCAGTTTAAATCCGTTGCACTCCATGTTTTTCCTTCTCTTTTGCTCCCTTTGTGGCGCTAACTTTGTTATGCAGTTCAGCTTGCAATGCCATGACTCATACAAGTTGAATTGCAGAATTAAGGAACTAAGGGCATCTCCAATGGCAATCCACAAAAAACCTCCCGCATTCATTCACGGACAGGGGGAGGGACCTGTTCGCGGACGCGGACACGGATACGGGAGGCAACCATCCAACGCTAGCCGCATACATTTTTACAACAACTCAAACCAAACGGACGAAATTCGTGTAAACAAGTGCGGATTTCATATAAACACGGCCTGATTTTATATAAACATATCGGATTTCATATAAACATGACACATTTCATTACAACATATCGGAGTACATCAAAATGGTCCTAGGTGGGCTCTGGACTATAATTAATACCTAATCTAAATGATCGCCGGCGTCCGGTCCCCGTCTTCGGCCATCAGCCCGAGAACTGAAACATCACCGCCTCCAGTTCCGCATCGACGCTTTCCAGCTCCGCCTCTGTGACCTCCACCTACGAAGCCCTGGGAACTGAAGTTGCTGATAACCCACAAATATAGGGAATCGCAACAGTTTTTGAGGATAGAGTATTCAACCCAAATTTATTAATTTAACACAAGGGGAGCCAAAAAAAATTCATAATTATTAGCAACTGAGTTGTTAATTAAACCACACCTAGAAAACTAAATATCCACAACAGAGTGATCAGTAGCACAGTAATATAATAGTTTGGTAGCAGTAGCAATAGTCGCAATAGTAACAATAACAGCAACAATAGCAGTTTTGTAGTGATTGTAATAGCAGCAAGCACTAAAATTGTAGGTAACGAGTAGTTTGATAGTAAGATAATTTGTAAAAAGCACGTAACGATAACAGTAAATAAAGTGCAATAAGGTAGCCCAATCTTTTTGTGACAAAGGACATGCCAAAACGGTCTTTATAATAAGCAAAGCATTCTTGAGGGTACACGGATATTTTATCTGGTTAGTTTCATCATGTTGGATTGATTCGTATTCGCTACTTTCATAACTAGATAATGCCCCGCGTGTTGCTTCGAGACCTTGCTAAAAGAAATATCTTCTCCAAATGGGGAGGATGTAGCAGGCAATAAAAAAGGTATACAAATGCAAAATCTATATCTCCTTGGGCAATTAACAAAATTATGTCAAACTTAACAGAGAATAAGAAACACATATGGGCAGGATGTACTGCATGAAATAACTTATTTGTCTACGTCAGCAAATCATTTCATGAATCGGTTAATGGGAATCTATTTATATGCACTTTGTGAATTGCAGGTAAAGTCCTAACATATTTAAGATATGCAGATACTTTCTATATCTATCATAGACTTTGCAAAAGCATATCAAATGTTAGATTAAAGTTTCAGCGCTTGCATAATAAACTGAATGGAAGAGCATTATGTATACTAACCTGTTCAATGGACCAATTTACAAACTTGTGTACTGTAAGAAATACCATCTAAATTCAGGGGAAAGGGCTCCTGTACATTCAGCGTTCCTTCCAGGACAAAAGGAAAACCTCCACGCCATGGCTGAGAATAACCTGACGGGAAGGGCACTTTGTATACTAACCTGTTCAGTGGAGCAATTTACAAACTTGTATATTGTTAGAAATACCATAGTTCTAAATTCGGACGAAAGGATGCCTGTACACTGGCGTTCCTTCCAAGACAACAGAAAAACTTCCACGCCATGGCTTAGGCTCTGTCGGGCGTCACATCAATGCGCTCCTTCTTGCATAAAAAGGAAAAAGATTAAAAATTCGATGTCATAGTGACTCGATTGGCCTCCTATATAAATCGGGCGTTCCTTCGAGGCTTAAAAAAACCTCCACCCCATCGCTCACATCAATTCGTTCCTTGCAGGATGAAAATAAAGCGATCTTCAGATTGGAAACTTATCGATAGCCGGTCAGATTCTACTGGAACTGGACGGTACCGACCACTCCAGCGACGATGTAGCTAGCTTAGCTGGAACAGAGACAGAAAAGGGAGGGGAGGACCAGAGCAAATACGAAACCAAATAGGCAACGTAGAACACACCTGAGAATTTCAGAGAGCCTCAGAGGAGAGCAGCAGCACCAGCGGACGTACCAGGGGAGCGCCATGATGCACAAATTGGCTCCCAGCCGCCGCACCTGTAGGCAGGGGAGAATCAGATAACTGGCGTCAATATTTCTGAGGGAGAGAGAGGGTCGATCGTTTTGTGTTTAGTATTTCCGAGGGAGAGAGGCATCCGTGATTTATGGTTGGAAAGTGGAGACAGAATGAGAGCAGGTGTACAGTCTGGACTTTTTTTTGATCGATCAGTGTGTACTTCTGGTAACAGAACGCTGCATGTTAAGTGGCAGGTGTACAGTCTGGACTTTTTTTTGAGCTATCGGTGTGTACTTGTATGCGATTTTTTGTCCAAAGAAACCACCTACCCAACAGAATTGTTAAAAAGGACCCCCTTCGAATGAAACTGACAAAAAGACCCCCTCGATGGTGACGGCATGCGCGGCGAGCGACATGTGGCACCTGCCGCCACAGTGTGAGGCGGCAGCCCCTACCGCCACCGGGTCAGGCGGTAGGCTGGCCAGAACAGGAATCCGCACCCGCGACGTAACGGGGTTGGCGCGGTGGGCCTCGCCGCCTCAGGGACAGGTGGCGTCACTGTAGCTGCTGGGCCCCGCCGCCTGAGGGGCTGGCGGCAGCCCTGTGCACGCTATGCAATGCAGTTTAGCTATGAGGAGTACGTGCTAATTAACCTCATAAGACGGCTGCAGCACTCGCGCTGTCGATTGACCATCAAAGAATTCAAGGGTTAATCACGACATGCACATAGACTGACCACTGACCCATCAATTAGTACGCCTCCTAGTTAGCATACTTGCAGAGACAAGAGACCAGTGCAAAGAACGGGAGATGTTCTAGTAGTGAATTTTTGCATGCAGACGATAACGACAAATGGGGGAATCGGCAGCGCGCAGCATGCACAGGGCTGCCGCCAGCCCCTTAGGCGGCTTGGCCCATCAGCTACAGTAATGCCGCCTGCCCCTGAGGCGGCGAGGCCTACCGCGCCAACCCCGTTATGTCGCGGGTGCGGATTCATGTTCTGGCCAGCCTGCCGCCTGACCCGGTGGTGGCAGGGGCTGCCGCCTAGCACTGTGGCGGCAGGTGCCACGTGTCGCCTGCCGCGCATGCCGCCACGGCTAAGGGGGTCTTTTTTGTCAATTTCATCTGAAGGGGGTCTTTTTTTAGCAATTGCGTTGGGCAGGTGGTCTTTTGATAAAAAATCCTTGTATGCTGGTGACGGAACGCCGCATGTTAAGTGTCGACGACGTGGCAGGAGGTGGTAGGTGTGGGCACTGGCGGAGCT
>NC_053028.1:647278172-647337383 GCF_003073215.2 Triticum urartu | reverse complement strand
CCCCCTCGCAAGCATCCGCAACTATGGAAAAAGTATTAAGATAAAATCTAACCATAGCATTAAATTTTTGGATCCAAATCAGTCCCTTACGAAGTAGCACATCAATTAGGATTTAATCTTCTGTCACTCTCGCAACTCATCATCTAATAACTACTCCACAACACATTTCCTTAGGCCCTAATAAGGTGAAGTGTGATGTAGTCGACATTCACATGACACCACTAAGGGAATCGCAACATGCATATCATCAAAATGTCGAACACATATCAAGTTCACATGATTACTTGTAACAAGATTTCTTCCGTGACCTCATGAACAAAAGTAAGTACTTACAAATGATAATCATGCTCAAGATCAGAGGGGTATTAAATAACATAATGGATCTGAACATATAATTTTTCACCAAATAAACCAAATAGTAATCAACACTACTAGTCACCCACAAGTACCAATCTAAGGTTCTGGTATAAAGATTGAACACAAGAGATGAACTAGGGCTTGATAGGAGATGGTGCTGTTGAAGATGTTGATGGAGATTGCCCTCCTAAAGATGGGAGAGTTGTTGGTGATGATGATGACGATGATTTCTCCCTCCGGAAGGGAAGTTCCCCCGGCGAAATCGCTCCGCCGGAGGGCAAAAGTGCTCCTACCCAAGTTCCTCCTCGAGACGGCGATGCTTCATCCCAAAAGTCCTCCCCCTATTTTTTCTAGGTCAAAATGACCTATGTACCAGAAGATGGGCATTAGAGGTGGGCCGAGGAGGGCACAACTCACCAGGGCACGCTTGGGGGCCCTAGCGCACCTAGGTGGGTTGTGCCCACCTGGTGGGTTCTACCTGTAGTTATTTTCTCCAATAATTCTTATATATTCCATAAAAAATCTCTGTGAAGTTTCAACTCATTTGGAGATGCGCAAAATAGCTAACTCTAACGTAGCTTTTTCAGGTCCAGAATTTTAGCTGCCGGTATTCTCCCTCCTTGTGTGAACCTTGCATATTATGAGAGAAAAGGCATTAGAGTTACTCCATAAAGCATTATTATGCACAAAACATTATAAATAGCAGTAAGAAAACATGATGCAAAATGGACGTATCAACAATGCCTACCATGGCAGACCATCCCGCACAACCTTCCCGCGATGCCGTTCTAGCACACCCCTTCGTCTATAAAAGTCCTTTGTCTATAAGCACCCGGAACATTGAGAGCAAGAAAGTGAGCATAGCACATGCGAGGCCTACCGCCTAGGCAATGATGGGTTGGGGCGACCAACAGTGTGTCAAAGCCCAGGCTATGGCTGTCAGTTCTCCCGATAGTGACATTTCATCAAGCGGGAGCGATGATGATGTGGTATTCATCTACAATGACACCCTCGACATTGTTGTACCATCTGGTGAGCAGCACACACCGGTGCTAGAGAGTCAACACGCACTAGCATCAGCCGTGTGAGAGCCACAAGTCACACAAGTGCAAGAGTTGCAGAAGGACGAACCTTGTGGAAGTAGTCGTATTATAGGCCTCCATGATCACAACTCAAGCCGAAGCTGTCATTCATGATTTGTGTGCGCAAGCATACGAGGCCCAGCGTGGGTGGCCTTGATGATGCCGGCCAGCATGCACAGCCCAACTGCATGCCCTACCATGTAGTCTAGCAGCCATGCGGGGTGCTTGTGTACTAGAATTGATAAGGCGTTAGGCCCCTTCAATGATTTCATTTGACAATGAAGAGGATGATTACTATGTTGCATGTTGCAATGCTGAATTAGAAGTGTTTAGTATGAAGAAGAGATTAAATATAGACATTAAACGTTGAATATGATACATCTTCACACTAAACACACTAAATTAACATACAAACAAAGTGCTCAGTTTTAAGGAGAGATTCTAAGTGTTTAGTGTTATCGGTTTAGTCTATAAGTGTCTGTTTTGTGTTAGTGTTGTGTCTATGTAGTTTGCAAGCTCAATGTTGAATACTTTGTTTATGTTAATTTAGTGTGTTCAGTCTGAAGAAGAAGTATTATTTTCAACATTTAATGTCTATATTTATACTATAACCAAATATCTACCTTTATGGAATTGCAAAGCACTTTCTAGTGGACTGGTTAGATCGTGCACCCGCATAGTTGATGTCTCAAGCTCGAGCCCTGCGACTCATTTTGATTATGGTAAGTTCAAGGAGACATTTTGCAAAAATGTGTTGGCCATTTGGTGTGCACCAGAGAGCTCCACGTATCTGGGACCGTATGTTTTACATGTTGGTGTATACCAAAATAGTATTTGTGAGTTCTACAAGTCCCAAAAAGTTAGCACTTCACCTTATATAACCTCGGTGTTGCTACTTGATTTATTATTGCCTCTCCATTGATAACATGTCCTCTTTTTCTCGCGATTAATTCAACCTAATCATTGTGCTTTCTTCGGGTTTCAATGCTACCACCTAAATTTCTACATAACATGTCCTTCCGCTTTCTTTATTTATAGAAGGCAATCTTTCTTTCCACCCTTGAAGTGCTAGCTTACCACTCCTATCGTGTCGTAAATTCATGTCTGGTGATCTAAATCAAGATCGTATCCTCATTTTGTGCGGACGATCAATTAGCTGCCAAGATGAGGAGACTAATCTTATCTCGCATATACCCCAACTTGGCATGAGAAGCATCAGGACAAGACAATGCGCAACAACGCAACTGATGGGAGAATCAGGCAAAATTCATATACAATGTTCCAGCAAATTAGTGGCTAGTCCTCCTTTTCTTGGGCAACCCCCCTTTAAGTGCTATAGGAAGAGCTTAATTGGGATTGCACGCACCACCATTTTAAAATCATCGTGATTTAGGAATAGATGTTGATTTGTTAGAGTAGTTCAATGTCAAACTGGATGTAGATCTCTGTCATCGTTGACATGTATGATAACCTGTGAAAGTGGGTAGATGCCCATGTGTCCCACGTTGCGCACCTAACTGACCCCATCATGTGAGTTTTACATCGAGACCAATGTAAAACTATCACACTCGCCTCGGGGGTGAGCCAGCGATCGGCAAGGAGAGGGGAGCAGCTAGGTGGGCTAGGGGTAGTGGGACAGAGGCCACAAGTCGTGGGCTAGTCACAAGCGGTTGGACGACTATGAGTCAGCAGTCGCCGGTTAATGTCAACTAGCGGTTTTGTCTCTTGTCTCTTGGTCGGTCACCCCGTGTCTAGCTTAAGCGTCTGTCACTGTGCATTTTGCAAATGGACGCACATGCCACCTTCCACGCTGAGCCAGCCCATCTACCTTTTAGACATAAAAGTCAATGTGTGGTGTGAATCGAACTAGCAACCTCTTGCTTTGATGTATGTTGCAGTAAACACCCCAGCACCAAACCTAATGTTATTACTTACATCTTTTTCCATCCTTTCTTCTTTCTACTTCTCTTTCCTTTTTTCTTTTTTCTTCTTCCTGTTCGATGAACTTTTTTCAAATTTATGAACTTTTTATTTAAAATCGATGAACTTTTTTTAAAATTTGATGAACTTTTTGTGAAATTTGATGAATGATTTTCAAATTCGATGATGTTTTTAAATCTAAGAACTTTGTTTCAAATTTGATGAAGTTTTTTCAAAATTAATGAACATTTCTTGAAATTTGATGATTCTTTTTCAAATTAGTGATTTTTTTAAATAGATGATTTTTTTTCTAATTTGTGAACTTTTTCCAAATAGTTGGACTTTTGAAATCAATTTTTTTAATGATTTTTGTCCAAAATTTACCATTTTTTAAAAGTCAGCTGGTCAATCTTCGAGCCAGTCAACTGGTCCACCAGTCAACCAGCGAGAGATCTGAAGCAACCAGAATGCTCGACCCCCTCAACCCGCTTGGATTTTGCTGCGCTGGAACAAGATGGCATCGTTGGGCCGTAGCCTAAAAAGTTTACGAACTCGGCATATGTTCACAAACTTGAGAAATGTTCACGGATTAGAAAAGTGTTCACGAAATTGGAATAGGTTCGTGAATTTTTTTGTTGATTTGAAAAAAAAATCATGGAATTGAATTTTTTTCTATATTTGAAAAAAGTTTGTGAATTCAGAAAAGTTTACAAGTTTGGGAAAATAGCTCAACAAATTAAAAAATGTTCATTATTTGGAAAAAAAGTTCATTAATTTGAACAAGTCCAAGTATGCGGAAAACATTTCACTAATTGGCATAAATATAGAAAATGTAAAAAATGTTCCAGATATGAAAAAGGTTAATGAGTTTGAAAAAAAGATTGCAAAAAAGAAAGTTTGCGCATATTAAAAAGTACACATGTTTGAACAAGAGATTCCCATGTATTAAAATGTTGACAAAAGGGGAATAAAATAAGCAAACAAAAATGAAGAATAATAATAATAATAAAACAAAGCAAGGAAAACCAAATGAAAAAAATAGAAAGAAAACCAGACTGGGAAGGTATTAGAGCATTACTAGTAGAGCCCTCAAACCCCTAAAAATAACTGCTTTTTTATAGTTTTCGTTGAAAAAAAGCCGTAGACTACAACCCCTTAACCCTTAAACCCTTAAATTTTTTAAAAGGTCCAACCCTTAAACCCTCTCCCAATCCTCAAAAGTAAGGGTTGGGGAGCAAAACCTACCCCAACTCTCATTTGGCGGTTATACTCGCGCGGGAGGGAAAAATCCTCCCAACTCCCGCGTCCACGCCCGCGACCGCCGCTGCTAGTCGCCCCCGTCGCCGGCGGCCGCCCCGTCGACCTCCCGCGTGCAACGACGACGTCGTTCATGGGGAATATTCCGTTATAAGGGTTGGGTTTGAGGGTTCTAATCTTTGCCCCTATTTTTCAACCCATAAAAGTGTACAAAAAGATCATTTTTGGACCCTTAAAACACTAGTGAGGGTTTGAGGGTTCTACTAGTAATGCTCTTAAAAGCTTCTCAGAACCGTACTGCACCAGCGGCCCGCGAACGTTGGAACTCCTAATAAATACTCCCTCCGTTCCTAAATATTTGTGTTTCTAGAGATTTCAATAAGTGACTACATACGAAGTAAAATGAGTGAATCTATATTTTAAAATATGTTTATATACATCCGTATAGAATAGTTTATTTGAAATCTATAAAAAGACAAATATTTAAAAACAGAGACAGTAAATAGGACGTGTCCATGACAAAGGGGGTGTGTCTCCGTTTGTGGAGGGAGCTGCAAGCCTGTAACTCATGCAGAGGGGTGCCAAATAGTATTTGGGCTCGTACATGCCGTTGGTTGCGACAAATAGTGACACCGACGCACGCAGCTCCCACCTGGACCAGTCCATGTAGCGCTATCTCACTAGCGGGTGACGATAGTGCTCATGGCACTGTAGCGTGGTTCATTATTGTAGCTGTTTCATTTCCACAAGAGGCCGTCAATGTGTCCCTCGAAAACCTTGGCACCTACCTTTTCGTCAAGGAGGGTGTGGCCAACGGAACGCTCAAGCTTCTTCTCTCTTGCGGCCCTGGTAGTACAACTTCGTCTCCGGCAAGTTCGACACATAGAAGCTGTAAATTAATCCCCTCTCTCGTCGCTCAGCTCGTACATATACATACATACGTACATATATCATATGCAGATATCGCCCGACCGATCGTGAATGTCAAGGAGGAGCACCTACTCGTTATTTTCCAGTAGTGAATGTTGGACTGCATGGATCTTCATGGTCCGCGCATAGCTAGACCCCACAGCTTACACATAGATTTGCCCCTGCAAACGAGTCGAGTTTGAGCGAGCTGGATTAGGCTCAGATCAACTTATACTAAAATTTAAGTGAGCTCAAATCAAACGAAGCTAAAGTTTCGAGATGTTGAAAGTGACTCGTGCTCAGCTTGTAATTATCTTGAGTCGATCTCGAACTAGTTTCGAACTAAATAAAATGATATTTTAGTATTCTAAGATAAATTTTAAAAGAAGATAGGCGACAACACAACATAAAAAACCATTATTCAACTTATTCTGTTTCAATAGAAGACTTGTACTTTCTTAATAGCAAGAGATCATGGATGAACTTGCAATAGAAGAAACGAAGGTGCGTCTGCTCTCAAACTTTGGGTGAAATAACATAATGTTTAACACACGGCTGACCATATACCATACCGGGGCTGAATTTTCTCCGCAATTAATTAAGCTTCCATGTTTGGACAAAAAAAGTACACATCATAATTTTCTCCGCGTGAAATTTTCTCCTCCCTTGGTAAAGAATTATTCCATTTAATTTTAATATATATGAAAATTATGTAATATAATTATATGACACCGGGTTATCGAGCTAAAATTGGGCAAGCTAGTGTTGGCTCAAGATCAACTTATTTATAGATCAAGATACATAAAATGTTCATGCCAAGCTCATTTCTTTTCGAGTTGAGAAGAAAAACGAGTCGATCTCGAATGGCTCAGAGCCTCGAGCTTTTCTTGCAACCCTAACGATGAGAAACAAAGTCTTTCGAAGCATGTAGTTGGAGAGACTTTCTTTATAGAAAAGGTAGAAAACACGAACAAACTAGCCCAGATAATTCTAAGTGCATTCAAACTGATCCGTGAATCCAGAAGGGTTCCAGTTTTTTTTCCGATAAAGGGCTTTTCATTGAATTGAAATATCGAGTTGATACAATCGTATCAAAAATCACCCGGCCTCTGGATAACTAGATGCACACAGCCAAAAGTTCGAAGAAGTGGGTTCCAGTTAGTGTCCAACCATGATTGAACACAGCTCCAACCCAGCCAGGTCAGGACACATTTAAAGAAAATATGTTCAGTGTTTTCTCTCTCTCGACAAAGAGAGCATGAAGCATTAGACGAACCATTACGTTTCGAAGTCGACTAAGTTGAGAAGAACAGCTGTGGAACAGAACTTGCTGCCAAGTGCCAAGAAGCCAAAAAACACTACCATTGGGAGATTGGTTAATCCATGGCTCCTCTCTCCCCCCACGCCTCCTCACCTGCCTCCTTCCCTTCACTTCGAGCGAGTTGGTTTTCAAATGGAATGTGAAACCTCATACCAGAGTACCGAGCAAACATTTGGTTTTAAGAGGTGCCTGAATTTTATTTTTTTGGAAATGAAGACGTGTCCCCGGCCTCTGCATCATGATGATGCATTTTTTTTTGGAAATGGAGGCGTGCCCCCGGCCTTTGCATTTGGTTTTAAGACGTGCCTGAATGTGGGGCTTTTTTAGCAAAAGTAGTAGGCGATTTGCCTGTAATAAATCAAATATAAATCTTTCCCTAATCTATCCCTAGTATATATATATATATAATAATAATAATAATAATAATAATAATAATAATAATAATAATAATGATATATAATCTATCCCTAATAATAAAGCACGGATTGACTCACAATTCGGGGAACACATATATACACTTTCAGTTTGAATTTAAAACATATATACGAGGTGGTACTAATTCGGGAAACCACATCGTATGCATCAAAATTCGTACTAATAAAAATTACAAGATACAAATTCGAACCTGGGTCCCTACGTCCAAAGCACAACGAACTAGCCAACTCACCTACCACAAGTCTCTTTGATAAATGCAGCGAACGTTATGTACTTATATTGAATTAAACCTGGACTTCGTATATTTTATTGGCACAGAAGCCACTAGCGCTACTTGGGCCGCGTCATGTAATCCAGCGGATCGAACGCAACGTGTTGATGGGCCTGCACAACGCACCATGTGAGTGGGCTTCAAGAATACGTAAAATATTATTACTCCTGCGGATCGAACTCAGGATACGTCCTTTCTTTTTAAGGCTATATATACAACCAGCAACCTTTGAATTAGTAGTCCCGCCTTGCTACTGTTCATGAAATCATTACAATTTATATGCACCAATGAGTAGACAATCAACAAGCTCCTTGGTTAATAAATAAAGGATGAGGTGTGGGATTTCTTAAAGAAAACACGATGAGGTGTGGGATTGTGGGAGAGGCTGAAGATAAACATGAACATTGAGGGGTGAGTTAGAGTTGCTAGCTGTGCTAGCTGTAAACGAAGCTGGACATACTCCCTCCGTCCCAAAATTATGTTGCTCCCTTGAGATTTTTTCTTCTAAATAAAATCTTGGACGGATTTGTGGGTGCTATTTTCTAATTTCCAAGAAGCTTCAGCGAGGGGTGAGCGTGCATGGGCTGGTGTTGTTCTTGCAAGTGAGTTCGTCCTTTTTTTTAACAGCTAATCTATTTTTCAAGAGAAAAGGCAAGTGTATTAATTGGACAAAGTGGGTTGGCTCAAATTCCTAAGATAGCCTTAAGAAACTGAAAGGGATGAAGTAGATTTCAATATAATGGTTTTGTTCAACTTTGAATTATTCATGTATGGTGTCAATAAATTGTCGGACAAAACAGCATATCAAAAATATCGCATGCCTATCATGGTTTTTAATGCCTGACTAATATACATTTCTGCTAGACCTTGGCATGCACCTCTCGGTTGCTGCCAGGTTGCACCGTCTGGTGTTGTAGAGTCGCGTTGATGAGTGCTTAGTGCTTTGGTAGACATTCTAATTGTCTTTCCCGTTGCAACGCACGGGCATATGTGCTAGTCTATCCCTAATAATAAAGCACGGATTGACTCCGTGGGTTCACCGTCACAATACGCTTTTTTTCTGTAGATTTACGCTTTCAGTTTGAATTTAAGACATATACACAAGGTGGTATTAATATTGCCATCGATATATATTCGATAAATTACGTTTTTCTACCGTCATGGGCTTTGCCCCACATGGGCCGAGATTGTGAGCAATGACAGCGCAGCGCAAAAATTAGTTAATTTTCATGGGGATCGAACTCACGACCTGCTGTTTTCATCTCAACGTACAAAACCAACGGGCTAAAGCCATGCACATGTTAGGCTGTGAATTTCTTGTGTGTTTTCCTATCGTCATGGGCTTTGCCCTACATGCCTAGATTCTGAGCAACAACTTTGCCCTTGCATATGGGCCGAGATTGTAGAGGAGCGCAGCGCAAAAATTAGTTTTTTTAAAAAAATTATTAGTTGATTTTCATGGGGCGAACTCATGACCTGCTGTTTCATCTCAACGTGCACAACCGACTGGGCTAAAGCCGTGAATGTGTAGGTTATGAATTTATTGAAAAATAAGCATAGCTGCCCCGAGAACCTAAGAAATAAATGATTATCGGCAATTAGAAAGACAAGAAAGGAAGGAATAACGCCAAGAAAAAAAAGGCAAATGAAGAAGTTGACTCCACGGAAGGCAATGATTTAATTAGTGCACTTGATTGCTTTCCTACTTAAAAGCGGAGATGCAGATCTAAAAAAAAGCAACATGCACGCGGGGATAATTATTGTCGTCGATTGCCTTCCTACTTAAAAAGCGGGCATATATATGCATGTCATAAAATTAATTAGTAGGAAATCCAACATTAAATTATTTTATTTTATACTTGAACTTTCTGTTATTAATCTGATTTTTAGATAAAATCAAGATTTTTAATTGTACAATTTTGAAAAAAGTTTCTAAGTTCCATAATTTTCTTCCTCGGTTCCTGATTTTAGCTAATTTTCTTTTTTTCCTTTTAGTGAAACTCTGGCAGACACGACGACAATTACATTATGTTTACACTATGACAAGAGCAATCATTAGAGAGGAAAGTAACCTTTTTTGGCGGGGTGAGAAACCATATTTGTGACTTTTTAAGATATGGAGTGAACTGGATTTTTTTTCATTTTTTTTACCTTCCTCTATCGATATAGATATATAATTTGTTACAGTTGCGCAGAAGAAGGGGGGATTTGTCAAAGTTGACTGAATTTAAGACATATACACAAGGTGGTACTAATATTGCCATCGATATATATTCGATAAATTACGTTTTTCTACCGTCATGGGCTGAGATTGTGAGCAATGACAGCGCAGCGCAAAAATTAGTTAATTTTCATGGGGATCGAACTCACGGATAATAATAAAGCACGGATTGACTCCGTGGGTTCACCGTCACAATACGCTTTTTTTCTGTAAATTTACGCTTTCAGTTTGAATTTAAGACATATACACAAGGTGGTACTAATATTGCCATCGATATATATTCGATAAATTACGTTTTTCTACCGTCATGGGCTGAGATTGTGAGCAATGACAGCGCAGCGCAAAAATTAGTTAATTTTCATGGGGATCGAACTCACGGATAATAATAAAGCACGGATTGACTCCGTGGGTTCACCGTCACAATACGCTTTTTTTCTGTAAATTTACGCTTTCAGTTTGAATTTAAGACATATACACAAGGTGGTACTAATATTGCCATCGATATATATTCGATAAATTACGTTTTTCTACCGTCATGGGCTGAGATTGTGAGCAATGACAGCGCAGCGCAAAAATTAGTTAATTTTCATGGGGATCGAACTCACGACCTGCTGTTTTCATCTCAACGTACAAAACCAACGGGCTAAAGCGATGCACATGTTAGGCTGTAAATTTCTTGTGTGTTTTCCTATCGTCATGGGCTTTGCCCTACATGGGCCTAGATTCTGAGCAACAACTTTGCCCTTGCATATGGGCCGAGATTGTAGAGGAGCGCAGCGCAAAAATTAGTTGATTTTTTTAAAAATTATTAGTTGATTTTCATGGGGAGCGAACTCATGACCTGCTGTTTCATCTCAACGTGCACAACCGACTGGGCTAAAGCCGTGAATGTGTTAGGTTATGAATTTATTGAAAAATAAGCATAGCTGCCCCGAGAATCTAAGAAATAAATGATTATCGGCAATTAGAAAGACAAGAAAGGAAGGAATAACGCCAAGAAAAAAAAGGCAAATGAAGAAGTTGACTCCACGGGAAGGCAATGATTTAATTAGTGCAGCTTGATTGCTTTCCTACTTAAAAGCGGAGATGCAGATCTAAAAAAAAGCAACATGCACGCGGGGATAATTATTGTCGCCGATTGCCTTCCTACTTAAAAAGCGGGCATATATATGCATGTCATAAAATTAATTAGTAGGAAATCCAACATTAAATTATTTTATTTTATACTTGAACTTTCTGTTATTAATCTGATTTTTAGATAAAATCAAGATTTTTAATTGTACAATTTTGAAAAAAGTTTCTAAGTTCCATAATTTTCTTCTTCGGTTCCTGATTTTAGCTAATTTTCTTTTTTTCCTTTTAGTGAAACTCTGGCAGACACGACGACAATTACATTATGTTTACACTATGACAAGAGCAATCATTAGAGAGGAAAGTAACCTTTTTTGGCGGGGTGAGAAACCATATTTGTGACTTTTTAAGATATGGAGTGAACTGGATTTTTTTTCAATTTTTTTTACCTTCCTCTATCGATATAGATATATAATTTGTTACAGTTGCGCAGAAGAAGGGGGGATTTGTCAAAGTTGACTAGAAGAAGGTGCGCGTCCAGCAAGTTGATGAAATGAACAAAATCGAACAATTCTCGCTAAATTTGAATCCACACCAAAAGTTACTCCCGTTGCAGCGCACAGGCATCTGTGCTAGAAAGATGACATATAAAGATGTAGGAAAATGACTGATGACCTTTTCTCTTTTTGTATGTATAGGTGATACCAAGCAATTGACTGAATTCATGTTGGAAGTCAACTTCTGTTAGGTAACTACATCTCAATCTTTTTGGAGCAATGAGTGTGCACAAATTGATGTAATACAATTCCATCTAGGTGGATATATTGCAGTTTTATCTACAGTTATAGGAATTTACTTACCTCTGTGGTTTTGATAAAAGATCAGGATGTGTGTATTATAAACATGGTCAACCTAGCTGGAATTTTTTCACAAATGGGTATTGTATGGTTGAGTTAGTTGGAATTTTTTTAACAAAATTTCTATGAAATTCATACAGGTATTGTGATTGAGTTTGTCAGTAGAATAATGTCAATCTTTATTACCCCGTTGCAACGCACGGGCGTATGTGCTAGTCTATCCCTAATAATAAAGTACGGATTGACTCTGTGGGTTCACCGTCATAATACGCTTTCTTCTTATGTCATAATACGCTTTACGATTTGTATAGACAAAATTGTAATATAAACGAGGTGGTACTATTCTAACTTGCTCATAAAGGTGGTACTATTCTAACTTGCTCATAAATTCGTCTGTAACAGTTTTCGTTCGTCCTTTGATTTGTAAAAAGAAATAAACCAGCACGGGCTCTCCTCCTCGATGCCTACAGGCACGGCGCCGCCGCGCGGCCAATCTTCTTCCCCGGCCCTTTGCAATTCTGTCTCCTTCCCCTCTCCATCCGCCCAAATCTTCTCCTGCGCCACCCTGAGCCTTCTCGGTCTCCAACCAGCTCCTGCAATCTTCAAGCCCGCCGGCACCCAATCCGCCTACAATCTTCAAGCCCGCCGGCCCCAAAAGTAACCAGCGGTAGATTCGAGTGATCCCCGCTAGGAATCCATGGGATTTGAGGTGGATTTCCTAGGAGAGCGAGTAGGAAGGGTGATGGTGGGGTTCATGAGGAAGATGAAAAAGCAGAAGGTGATCCACGGCCCGCACGTGATGCCGAGCCACCACGGGCCTCCTCCCCTGCCGCTCGCCGCCATGCCAGGACGGCGTACTGGGCCTTGCCGGACGCCGAGGACAAGCGAGACAATGGCCATCCACCCTGGGCCAAGGTGTGTGTGCCTGAAAATCTTTTCTCACTGTACAATTTCTCCATCTCGATTCTTCCATACGGTGTGGGCTGCCTTGGCATAGACGGTGACTGGCTCGAGTGTGGAGGACAAGCACAGAGCGACCAGCGGCGATAACTATGCTTGGGCAGATGGATTCCGCCGCGGTGGAGTTCGAGGTATGTAATATATCCTTGCTTGATTCATCTTCATGATACATGCATGCCGTGACATATTGATTATGGGTCGATCTGACTCTTTGTGCCATGCTAATTAAATCATTGATTGTTACATTGTCCTGATATGATTTGCATGGCTGCATGATGCAATAGATACGAACAGGAGAACAGTAGCTGTGATGACTCAACAAGATGGAAGTGCGGGACAAGGGATGAGTGCAATCGGCTCAGGTAAACTCCTCATGTACACCGTCTGGCATCAGTTCCAGTTGCGCTCGAAGCTTTCAATCTCGCTGCTCCACTTAGTTTGCTGAAACACTGTCGGCATGTGCTCCATCCAAGGTACGCCATCGTCCAATTCTATCACCAGTTTTGAACTTTAAACTAATGACTAAGGGGTCGGAGTGGCCAGGCCTGAAAGTTCAAGGAAGATTCAGCTTACATCTGAATTCCTTTGTATTGCCTACAATGTTATAGCTTAAATTCTGCTAATAAATATCTATAAATGATGTTCCAAACAATTTCTTAGAGATGGGTTGTGCACAAGGATGCACATTGTAGATCTGTTAACTTAAGTTTTGAATAATGAGATATGTTCATATGCTTTGCTCACTATTATTCCTAATTTTCTCTGGACAGAAAGACTGAAGTTTATTGCTTTTGTTCAGCCGAATGCTACTTGATCAGTACTTAACCAAGATTGGCAGCCATTATAGCTGGTGTAGAACTCAGATATACACACTGAATGTTCCGATATGCCAAAATAAACACATTAGAATATTTTTAATTATATTCCTACTATTTTTTCGAGATTGCTCTGCGGTTGCTAATTTTGATGTTCTGCTATACTACTATTGCATATAGAGAGATCAGAGAGGAGAGCAGCAGCCCGCTGCTGCATTTTGTTCATTTTGCTGCTTGGTTACTACACATCTATACAGAGAACACAGAGAAGGCTGCTGCTTGCTGATTACAATTGCTTCATGATATGTACATATCCTCATGTATGCTGCTGCTAGGTACCCTTGATCATGGTGACAAGGAATCGATACTACAGCGGTAGGGATCTGGTGGCCATGGAGTGGCAGCCGCTACGTACATACATAACTCCAGCGAGTCATGGTGAGGAGACTTTGATCTTTATATGTTAGATTCAGAGTGGATATACGTTACTACATGTAGGCCCCATATGCCATACGAGTTCCTCCATTTTTTATGTTAGCTGATGAGCTTTCTTCTCCATTCTACACAGATTGGTCCTGCATGATGCATCCATGGCTTAGGATAAGAAATGACTGTTTCCATCTAAATGTTATTCATTTATTCTTTTTTTTTCTAAATCAATTGAGGAGAACATATAAAGAAAAAACAAGTTACTCATCCGATTCATTTGCAAAATTCAGTACTCCCTCCGTCCGAAAATACTTGTCATTGAAATGAATGTATCTAGATGTATTTTAGTTCTAGATACATCCATTTTCATTCATTTTGATGACAAGTATTTCCGGACGGAGGGAATACTTTCTTATACTGCTCTGTTTTAGGAGACGGAATAAAGCGAAAAAGAAATTTCTTAAACATACAAATTCAGATTCTCAAAAGAAAAGTAATAGTAACAAAGCATTTTTTATTTTCTATAATAGTTTTTATTACGATTCACATATTTTATCTTCGTAGATTCTACAAGTTCTTAAGCTTACTATGAAAAAACGGAAGTTTCTTTTATAAGGTTCAGTAGCTGCTTCATGTTGTACTGATTAGTTTCCATTAATTTGAAAAAAATTAGCTCACGTTGCTCTCTTTAGCTGCCATTTGCACTTGAAGGTCAGGATCGAGGCATGAGGTGAGAAAGTGGGGATCAGGCTGTGAGCTAGGGTTAAGAAGACAGTTTTTATTTTCTATAATATGTTTTTATTACGATTCACATATTTTTATCTTTGTAAATTCTACAAGTTCTTAAGCTCACTATGAAAAAACAAAAATTTCTTTTATAAGGTTCAGTAGCTACTTCATGTTGTACTGATTAGTTTCTAATAATTTGAAAAAAATTAGCTCACGTTGCTCTCTTTAGCCGCCATTTACAATTGAAGGTCAGGATCGAGGCAGGAGGTGAGGAAGTGGGGATCGGGCTGTGAGTTAGGGTTAACAAGGCAGTTTTTATTTTCTATAATATGTTTTTATTACGATTCAAATAATTTATCTTTGTAGATTCTACAAGTTCTTAAGCTCACTATGAAAAAACATAAGTTTCTTTTATAAGGTTCAGTAGCCGCTGCATGTTGTACTGATTAGTTTCTATTAATTTGAAGAAAATTAGCTCACGTTGCTCTCTTTAGCTGCCATTTGCACTTGAAGGTCAGGATCGAGGCAGGAGGTGAGGAAGTGGGGTTGGGCCATGAGCTAGGGTTATGGGGCTGGCTGGGCCTTAGGTGGGACAGCCTGGCCAGTTGGCCCAGCTGGCTGGCTGGCTGCTGCTCAAAACAAGTTCGTTGTATATAGCTTTTCCCTTGCCGATAGCTCGATCTGATTTTTTCATGTCTATGCTATAGAAGAGCCTGTAGTATTCAAATGTAGTTTCTCACACAATAGTACTGGGCGCACTCATTATTAAAGTCAGTTGTAGTGTAAGAAAATCAAAGAAAACATGTGTGAATAAAGAATGAGATGACATACCTTTTAGATGTTCTTCAACAATTTTTATTCTACTCTTTATTTATAAGGTGACAAATAATTGCGTGTAGTAGTGTTCTGTACGGTTTTAGCAAGCACATGCGTTTGCGTTTTTATTATTATTATCTTTAAACATAGTACAAATGCAGACACTTGTACATATGAACATACATTCGCCCTTATGAATGGACACACACACATCCTATCTATATGAGCACCTCTGATAGAATGAACTGACACATCATTTTGAGAGTGATGAAGTTACCACAGACGCGTTCATAGTCGATGGGAACGTCTAGCTCCCACTGAATGCACATAGCTAAAATGCCTGAAATAAATCCAGAAAAATATGAGCTCCAGTGACAAATCTAGAATTTGAACTCTGGTGGGCTATGGTTATTACTGTCCTCCTAACCATCTAATCATAGGTTGATTTCCATATTTTAATTATTTTCTACCCGTTGCAACGCACGGGCCCTTTTGCTACTCTCTACTCCTAATGGACGAGTTGGTTGAATAGTCCCACCACTTTCGTCTGGTTTTTTTTGTCCGGTTTATTTTCGTCTCACCTCCCACCACCACTCCCACGTTAATTTTTTCTTCTTCACACTTAAAACCGAATCGTGTCTGATACTTCTTCCATTTATTCATGCTTGCTTTGGCAGGTGTCAATTCAATTCAATCATGTAAATATTTGGTAATTAAGAATTCATAAATAATACATATACAGGAGATCACTTTCCAAACAAATTACCTCCCTCTCCGATTTATTTCTCCCATTGATCTCCTTCCATCCTAATAAATATTAGCACGCATTACATTCCTAATTAAGAAAGAAAATAAAAAAAGAACCTCCACCCGCACGACCCCTCCCACGCCTCCAGTGCGCCGCCACCCGCCACCACGTTGCTGCGTGCCACCCCCACCTCCAGTGCGCTGCCTCCAGTGCCCCGCCACCCACCGCCACGCTGCCGCGTGCCGCCGGGCGCGGCGGCGGCGATCTCCGGCCAGATCCGGCTGAGGAGGCGAGTAGGGGTCGGATCCTGTTCTGGGGACGGTGTGGAGACGATCTAGGAGGCACGGGAGGAGGTCCAGCGGCGGGGTTTTGAACTCCAAGTTCATGGCGGCGGCGTTCCTCGCCGGTTCCGAGCGAGCGAGCTCTAACAGATTCTGCGTCTTGCGGCGATGATCGTGTTATCTCTGCAGCGGCAGCGGCGACACACAGCTGGCGCCGCGCTCCGTAGGTCGGCTTCTCTCATCCCTCACCCTGGGATACCCTGATCTCTCTCTCTCTCTCTCTCTCTCGTGTGCGCGCGCGCGTGTGCATGTGTGCAAGGGATCTTAAATTAATTGTTTGCTTGGAGTTTAGGATCCAAGTACGCCCCTCTCCGTGGTGTTCACTGATTTCTTAGAGCAACAACGTGTTGTTGGAGTTGCCGAAGCATTAGGTCGAAGGAAAGATGACGATGAAGGACACACAGAGGAGTGTGAGCGGTGATGGCAGCAAGGTTACCGGCAGGTATGCATGCAGGAACTGACTGTACAGTGTTCCTGTGTGATGCTACTGGTTTTAACGTTTGTACTGTGATGCCACTGGCAGTTTAAATAAATCTGCTATCATTTGGGATGTGAGTTGTCACAACTTGCTGTGCTCTGGTGTTTGGCTCAAAATTGCTTTTGGAAATGATTCCTCTGAATAGACTACTTATGCTTGACATTTTACTTTCGTTATTTCTATTTGTAACTCAATTTTGGTATCCTCTCAAATTAACAATACTTTTTCTGGATATGGTAGTTGAGAATAGTTATGGTATATAGCGGAGTTAGCCCATCCTCACCAATGACTCTTCCTCATGGATTTGCTGAACTAGAGTTAGTAATGGGGGTATTGTAGACTGTTTTGAATTATGGGGGTATTGCAGACTTTAGAAGCTGAATTAAATTTTTGTGCAATTGAAAAAGGTGTATACAACTTGAATTTATTAGGTAGTATAGGAGAGATATGAAATTTTGAAAGTGTCAGTCAAATTTGTGTGTTGTTTTGGGTAGTATTCAGTTTTGTTCCATCTTAGAGGCCAATAATGCACATGTGATATTATCTACATTATTCAGTTTATACGGCTTCCCATATTCCAATGGTTGTATTTTGCTAAATTGCCCATCTACTTACTGGAATTCTCACAAATAGAAGTGCAGTCAGAAGGTAAAAAGGATGGTATGGTATGTCTCCATTCACATGGTACTGAACTGTTAGTGATGCTTTGTGTTATTCTGCAGACTTGAATTTAGTTTCTATGGTTTTCTTTTTTCTGTTCATAGACGAGAGTATAGTCTGAAGGGGAAAAATGGTATGCTCAAGGGTGTGCAAGAACAGTGAGATTTATATTACTGAACATATTGTTAACAATTTGTTATTTTGCAGACTTGCTCTCAGTTTTTATTCTTGGTAGGTGATTCTTCATGACAATTTTTCATAGAGGAACATTTTTGGTAAGCGTATTGTAATATTGACTCCCACCTTTCTATTTACATGTAAAGATAACCAATTGTAAATTTTAAATGTACATTTAACTTATTTTGTGAAATAACATCATGTCGTTCAGATAATTTGATTTCCCTCTATGATATTCTTTGGCTTTAGTATATCTTAGGACAAATTGTTAGAAGTTCTATGCTTCATAACCAAAACATAATCTCCTTTTTGTTATGTGATTTGCATCATGATGTGTTCCCATATGTTCCCCTGTCGCTTAAAAAAATCAACGCCCGATGCAACGCACGAGCATATACCCATCATGACAAATAAACCTCATCATAAAAGCATTCATGTACCTATTTAATTTGCGATGGCAGGGTGGCGTCGGAAACGGGGATCGGTGGTGCTGGTGTCGGCGGGGCGGTGCGGTGCGGTACAAGGTCAGGATGCGGGACGGGACGGCTATCCGTGTGAGGCAGTCGGCGGTGAGGGTTTGTGGCATCAAGAGGAGCGCCCGCGGCACCTCCAGATTCAAGGTGTTGGCCCGAGACCACCAAAGAGGGTGGAGATGAGGTTAGTATTTCCAGAGGAAAAAAACAAGAGAAGAAGAACAAGAACGACGCCCATCTCGGGTTCCAGGTACGATAGAGCCGGCGGCGAAGCGCATGGCGCTTGCAAACATGATACTGTGATAGTGGATGACATCGATACCATCAACTGCGGCATCTGCTACCTCCCTCTCAAGCACCAGTCTTCCAAGTGCGTATGCTCGTCGTCCATGCTAGGCCGATCCATCACAAGTTTGTGTACCAATAACACTGGAACGTCATTTTTGCTCGGGTGCAGTGTGGCTTCGGTCATACCATATGCTCACGGTGCCGCGACAAGATGATGGCGGCAAGGAGGTGCCATGTGTGTCACGTCCGGTTGACCGGCGGCTGTCGCCGGAACATCGCATTGGAAAGGCTAATGGAGTCCATCCGGGTGCCGTGCGCCCACTGCTGCCCTGCTACTGCCCGCAGGCGGACTGCAGTTTCGCTCGCTCCACGGCGGCACTCCTAGACCACTTCGCCGACGCGCAAGGGTGGCCGTGCACGACTGAGCTTCGGGCCTGGGTGTGCGTCGAGGTCCAGCTCTGTGACGGCTTCAAAGCCTTCTCCCAGGGGCGGACTAGATAAAAACTGACTGGGGGCGCTCGTCTATGTAAACTCATGAACATGTTTACACAATCGTATAAAACGTATAGCACTTTCATGCATAAAAAAATCTAAGCATTTTCCTATAACAATAAGAATAACTTCATCCACGTTCAAACAGAAGATCCTTCATCACTAAATAACCTCACAAATTTACCATTAAAATAAACAAACC
Organism: Triticum urartu; assembly: GCF_003073215.2. Taxonomy (NCBI): domain Eukaryota; kingdom Viridiplantae; phylum Streptophyta; class Magnoliopsida; order Poales; family Poaceae; genus Triticum; species Triticum urartu. Next base: position 647,318,074 of record NC_053028.1, on the reverse strand, counting down.
TTACACTTTATATCCCAGTTTTTATATGTAGCAAAAGATAATATTTGTCTGACATAAATGCCAACAAGTGATACATCATCTAGTAGTAACATGATAGGTTTGGCACTAAACTGAAGAAATCTTACAAGAAGGCTTTATATCCCAATGATTTCATAGGTGGCAAAAGGTAATATTTGTCTCCAAGACAAATGGCATTACCTGTGAAGAGAAAACACAGATTAGGACAATGCATTTGAATACAATGGAGATGGTAAATATAAAAAGGGTGGAAGGTATTAGACCATTACGTTTCATTTCTCCCACGACAATCTTTCATCTTATAGAAACGATCAACAATCACTTCATTGGTAATTGTGTCCAGCAGCTCCTTCTCCACGAAGCAAATTAGGCTATGGCTCAAATAATCATCACCAATTTTGTTACGCAAAGCATTCTTCACAATCTTCATCGCTGAAAAACATCTCTCGACAGTGGCAGTGGCAACAGACAGAGTTAGAGCTAGCTTCAAAAGCCGATATACCAAAGGATATGAGAGATTCTCTTCCTAGTATCCACCATCAGTTTAGCCAAGTCACTTATTCTGTCCAAGCTAGAAAACCTTGTATCATGGAGTATATTATCTATATAGAGTCCAAGTTCATGCTCAAGAGTCACCATATCTTTGTGATTGAAGTCATCAGGATAAAACTTTGCTAATTTCAGTAACTTCTCCTTGTCAAAATGACAAAATAAATCACTTGGGCTCAAAGCAGGCATGCATAGAAGCAACTCAGAATTTACCTCATTAAATATGTCATTAAACTCTTCTCCTAACAGATCGAGCACAGCAAAGAAACAGTCAACACGATAATAATGTTCATTGCTAATGCCAGTCTTTTGTCGTGGCTTCTTTGGGTTAACATAGGCATCTTCCATGTCAAGCACTGGAATGTCATGCTTCTCACAAAAACAACATACCTTCTTCATAAGGGAATCCCACCCCTCATTGGTTCTGAGTTTTTCTAACTCTCGTTTTGTTGATTCCACATCTGAAATAGCATTTACAATGTCTTTATTCTTTCTCTGTAAGGTTTTTGATAGCCCATTTGTTAAAGCTAATATCATCATCATCATGTGTAAGAAAAATGCAGAATCAAAGGTCTGGAAATATTTTAGAAGACCTCTAGCTTGCCGCCTCTTTCCGGTATCTGTGCCATCTTTCTCGACATATTCTAGTACTTTGACCATAGATGAGAACATCTTGGACAAACCCAACAGTGTTTTATAATGGGAGTTCCATCGAGTGTCACCTGGTCTTTGAAGAGATAATTCTTGATTCAGTCCAGTCCCCGTAGCAATCTCTCCACATCCTATTGCTTTTCTCACTTCTTCTTGGTGATGCTCACGAAGTTGGTCTTTTCTCTTGCAAGACGCGCCCACGACATTCAGCAAAACTGAAACCATATCAAAGAAATCTCCGACCTCGAATATCTTCTTTGCAATAGCCACAACAACCAAGTTGAGTTTATGAGCAAAACAATGTACATAATATGCTGATTTGTTCTCATTCATAATTTTAGCTTGCAAACCATTAAACTCACCAGACATATTACTTGCTCCATCGTAACCTTGGCCTCTAACTTGTTCAAGATTCAGCCCAAGTTGTGAAAATAATAAATCTATGCAAGACTTGAGATAAGAAGCTGTTGTCTCCTCCACATGAACAACACCAACAAACTTCTCTTGGACCAGTCCACACTTATCAAGATATCGGAGAACAACCGCCATTTGTTCTTTGTCGGAAACATCCCTACACTCATCAACTAATAAGCTGAACACACCATTACCAATTTCTTTCATCACATGGCCTAGTACTTCTTTTGCAAAGCACTCGGTAATATCTCTCTGAATTTTGGGAGACAACATTTGATTATTATTTGGAGCATTCTTGAATGCCTTAGCAACAACATCATTTTGCTTAATAGTGTAGTCCATCAACTCAAGGTAATTTCCTTTATTTTCAGAATCTTTAGATTCATCATGGCCACGGAAAGGTTGTCCCTGATGCAACAAGTATCGACAAACATCAATTGCGGCATTTAACCTGATGAGATGCTCATTCTTTTCAGTTTGGCTTTGTCTATTCCAGGCTGCAGGGATTGATTGATCTTGCTTTAATAGATCCTCGCAATCCTTGAGTGCTCTGTTGTGAAAGCTGTTACGATCACCGACGTGAGTTACAAATCTCTCTGTCTTGTTCCAACAGTTGAAACCTTCTACTACAAATGCATCATGCCCATGGTGGCTGTCTTTAATGTTGTCCCTAAACAAATAGCAGCATAAGCAATAGGCTTTGTGCTCCTTCTCGCTGTACTCTAGCCAATAAGCATAATCATCATACCAATCCGGATTGAATCTCCTCTTCTTTTTCTTCTTCCCAATCTCCCTGTATGGAAATTCCAACTTGCGGGGCTGATTAGGTCCCCAAATCAAATACTTCCTTCTTATCTCGTCACGTTGGTTGGGGTGATAATCTGCCATTCGCTTCCTTTTAGCTGGATCGCGAGGGAGCTTATTCAAATCAACTAGTTCAGGCACAGCAGAATTATGTTTTGCTGCAGGTCTTGATGCATTACTACTGCCACTTGAATTGTTGCTGGTGATAGCCCCTTGGGGCTGGGTGGTGGTGTTGGCATTTGCTGATTTCTTTATCAAATACTTCTCCATTATCTTCCCTTCTCTTCCCTATCAAATAATGGAAGCACAAATTGTAAAAGTTCAGATACAAAACATTCTAGTGGAGCATACTAGCAGGCCAGCAAAAGTACTAGTAGTAGAATGGCATCCCAGATTGAGTTCCATAGAAATTTTCCAAGTACAAGTAGTGTGTCACACTAATCCTATAATTTTTTGGTAGAACCAACTGTACATGGCTACATGTCCGATAGAGACATAGAGTAGTACTACTGTACTAGTACGAACTGCAAGTTTTCATTTGATTTGATATGAGATAAACCATGGAATCAACTGAAGAATAAGGACCAGAGTGTAGTCAGGCAACAGCAAGCAACATAAAGAACGAAGGGGAGTTTAGTAGTTTGGGATAAGGAGATGAGGAGATGGTACAGACCTGATCAGAGATGAGTTGCTGAGGATGTTCCGTTCATCCGTTGCTGCTGTACACCCGTCGACGGTGGCGCCGCCGCTGCTGGCGGCGGGCGGCCGGTGGCCGGCGACCGGATGGCACAGGACTGGCACCCGCCAAGCCGCGATCCACCAATGGTCCAACCAAGCGGCGGCCGAGGGCTTGCCTCTTCGTTTTTCTCGCTATTAATTGTGAGCTCCTAGAGTGAAGCGGCAGGCGGCAGCAGGGTACACGCACGCCTTCTACCTTGAATTTTTTCCTTGATTAGCTTTTTGTATTGGGCTTTATAGAAAGGCCGAACTGGAAGGGAGTGGGGGCACCTGCTATAGCCCGACTGGGGGCCTGCTCGCTAGCATCGGGACGTAGTACGAAGAGGACGATGAATCGAGTGGGGTCCTGGGCCCCCACTCGCCACAACATGCGTCCGCCCCTGGCCTTCTCGACCCGTGCCCAAGGCCGGCAGTACCTGTTCCTGCTGAACGTGGTGTTGAACCCGTTTGGCCGAGCGGTCTCCGTGCTCTCACTGCATCCTTGGGTGTTGTCGACGGCGCCATGTTCTTTGAAGTTCGAGGTCAGACTCAGGTACTGCTGCAACATCGACCACCGTGGCGACATGTGCCTCGGCCATAACCACAAAACTACGTTTAAAGTAGGGTGCATTGATCTCTCCGGTGGGTTATCGAGCTCTGAGTACTCTTCCCGGTTATTCCTGCACAAACACGTCCATCCACATGACATCCGTACTATCATGGCCAGTTTCGACGTAGTACCTGTTTCCTTGGAACTATCATTATGTTGTACTGTATTAACAAATCTGACTTTCTTTCTTTTTCATATCGTGCAGGATTCAGATTTATGACAAGGACACAAGAAAATTTATAGCATCCGTTGTGATGATGCAAGGGAAGTAAGCATAGATGCGTATTTTGTTCAATGTGATGATACATGGGAGAGCTCGGCCTATGCTGCCAACTGATCTGCGGCGGCGCAGAAGGAGATTTCAAAAGCAGGGCAAGCGAGAGTGACTGTTCTATTGATGGTCAGAGGGAGGGCTTGGCAAGAGAGATTGAGGGAGCTCTACTACCTCGATCTTGGCATAGAACCTGATGGCATCATGCCCAGGTAAGATTCTTCTATGTTCCAATTCTGGCACTCGTTGGTCTTTTACTCTCGGAGCTTACAAAATCTTAGATGCTGCCTACAAAAGACTGAGACACAATATTTTGATTGCAGATTGTATATTCTTCAGTAATATGCAAAGACTAAGTGAGAGACACAATGTTTTGATTGAAGTCTTGCAGACAACATCTTGTTCAGCAAGTAGATGCCTTCCTATGCATGTATATCCCGACTGGATTGTAAGCCATTATCGAAATTTACTGGTATTGAAAGAAGGGCATATGCTCTTAATCTCACCTTTAATCTCAAAATCTACCAGTAGGTTATAACATAAATCTTAGAGATTTTAATGATATGTATTGACCTGCAAGTCTTAACGTTTAATGATATTTTTTAGTACATTGTTCACCTTTTAGTCAACTTCCTTATGGATGTATTTCAAATACAACTTTCCCATGTAGTCAACCTTGAATATTAATTTATTGGAACCATTTAGATTAATTACAAGAAGTAGTCATTATATTTCTACATGGGTTGAAGTGAAGCAAATAAACAATTATCCCGTTTAATTCATGTAAAGTTCATATCTGTCATTACTAATGGAGGTGGCACCTTCAAACATGAGAAATTATGCAGTATATCCATTTTATTTTGTATCTAGCATTGTTGCTTACAGTGTAGGCTTTTTTGGGTCTTATGTGGGTGTATGATTTATTGCAGTATAATAAACATAACTGGATGTGTAATTTATATTCACTTTTCTTCCTTCATGCTTTGCTTTTCTTCTCTCTGTGTGTGTGTGTGTGTGTGTGTGCGTGTGTGCTTGTGTGTGTGCGTGTTTGTGTTATGCTAGATGGCTCATCCTCATCGTTTGGATTTCTCAAATTGATGCATTATTTTGTATCTCTTAGTTCAGGGACACACCTATTTTGAAAGTACAACAGGTGAATTTAATTTTGAGGAATATCAAGAAGAAATAATACACGCTCCTGAGTTTACCCGTGCAATTTAGCAATATTTAAAACCTACAATGTCCATTTCCTCTAATTATTTCAGATATCTTACGTGCTCTTCCTGTTGGTATGTGGCTCTGGCTCGAGGTTCGTGTTGGTATGTGGAACAAATTGGTTGCCAACCTGGGACATGAGGAAAATTGCTTTTGTAGACAGGACCAGTGAGATGGATGGCTTATTTACTGATTTTGTGCTTTGATCTGGTTTGGATTTCCTCCGCTGACTTGCTCTTCCTGTGTAGCTCAACGCTGCATCGCTCGGTTCGTTTGCTTGCTTCCTTTGCTTGGCTCAGGGAGGAGAAGGCCAGGACTAGCGACAAGGACCTAAGGGTCTTGCGTCACGGCCTTTGCCCAGAAGGCGAAGACCCAAAACTAAATTCTTTGTTTTTAACTTCCAAAAAATTACATGGTACATAACTATTAGTAGACTTTAGATCTCAACCATTATAATCTAGATCAATTGATCTTTGCCAAGCTTTTTTTGATATGTATACTACAAATTTATTTTCCAATCTAAGTACACAAAGTTTTCTTTTAAAGAGCTGAGTAAGTTATAAGAAAGAAGCAGGAGTCCGACTTCTCCTTTTGGTATTGAACATAATCACATGTATTTTGATTGGACTCTTCCTTAGGGTCTTCTTTTTTTTTATTTGGATTCTTTTTTTAGTCTACCATAAGATGGCTACCGAAAACCTTGTGGTTGTCGTGTTACGCGGCTAAGTTTTTTAGTAGAAAGGCATTGATCTATCTGTACTTTTTTTTGAGAATGATATGTGACATGTTAAACTATTTGTACATGGTAATATTTATAAGTAACGCCACATTTTTAAATCTCATCTGTTAATATGTGAAATTTATGGTTCAGATATTTTAATCTACGTGGTCAAACATGATGGCTTGTTTGCCTTTTGTTTGAAGTATTTAACACTCCAAATATATGAACATGTTAAACTATTTGCTCTGTATGTAGTCTACGTTAGAATCTCGAAAAAGACTTATATTTAGGAATGGAGGGATTAGATAGCACCTGTATAAAAATGCTTTCAGGTGTTATCTATCGTTTGTGATGCAGTGCAAAACTGTTCTATATTCTTAAACCACTTTCTTTTATTTTGTGCATCAGATGAGTCAGTATAGGTCATTGAATTACATTTTTTTATACATTGCAATTAAAGTGGAATTCAATTTTTTTATACATGCATTATGTTTATACATGCGATAAGCAAGTTTTTAAAAAAGCCCGTGGCAACGCACGGGCATTCTACTAGTAATAATAAAGCACGGATTGACTCTGTGGGTTCACCGTCACAATACGTTTTCTTCTCATGTCATAATACGCTTTTACGATTTTTATATAGATAAAATCGTAATATAAACGAGGTGGTACTAATTTGAGGTCATAAAAAATAGCCGGCGGCCTGCACGCTCCAGTGGGCCGATCTGGGCCTGCTACACAACCGACTAGCAAAAACTCCAGTGGGCCGATCTGGGCCTGCTACACAACCGACTAGCAAAAAGTAAAAATAAAGTTCAGGAGTGATGTTCGAACCCATGCCGTCCCGTTAGATACTGAAGACAACGACCAACTGAGATACAATTTATTCATGCCAAGTAATGGGTTGGTTGCCTAATAGTCCCACCTCGGTTCTTTACATGAAATTCTACTGATTTATATACGTTTACAGAGTTTCCTATAGCAGGCCTCGAGAACCAAGAACCAAAGGAAAAATCGATAGTAACTCGATAAAGGAGGAGGGAGATGCCGGTGCTTTAAATGAATTTGTGGGCTGATGGAGGAAAGAACATGGATGGGGAAGGAAGGAGCGATACGACGACACTGCTGGACATGCAACGCTGCTTTCAAAGAGAGATTTGTGGGCTTGCTTGCATGGGGAATAAATAAGTACAAGATTTCATATATTAACTTACTTAGAGGAGGGAAGGACGAGATGCCCGCGCCGTGAATTTGAGCTACTTTGTGTTTTCGACCACATGTCATTATGTGCATGATCATTTTATTTTCAATATGTACACAGAATAATTACTCACACAGCTAATCATGATTGTAAAACTTGAGGCCTATCAGGAGTAAATATATCTATGACTGCATTACTTGGAGCTAATATATACGACACAGGCAGACAGATTGGGATATCTATATGACTTAGATAGGATGGAGAAGGCATAGGAAATCATCCATGAAAATTAAGTGACTTCCCAGCCGTTGTCATTGAGCTTCATCGCGTGGGACCTTTGTTATTTGATACAAATTTATCCAACAATAATTTTTTGTATCATATATTGCATGTCATGAGAAAAGAGCAATTATATACAATGCAAGATGGCGCAGGCATCAAGTGAAGATGAGATAAGGATGGCGTTCACCATTATTAAAAAACCGTAGAATTACAATTCGGAGAAAGGACGAGCTCATGAAAGCAGAGTTATAAATATGATGACCAAAGTCATTGCCTTAGGATTGACCATGTTTATCATGAATAAATGGACAATGTAGCTATCATCAGCGACAATGGCGAGGATGAGAGGCGGTAATATGGATGGGTTGCCGTTAGGGACGTGCAAGGATTTTTTTTCCTGTTGCAACAGACGGGCACATTTCCTAGAACACAAGGAGTACTAGAGCAGGGGTAGGAAGATGAGTTCGTGGGTCCATCTGTGTACGTTAACTATTTTGTTTGGTCGAATAGTTAAAAAAAACTCTTCCCAATCAAACAACCAACTACGTGTAAAAATTACCAAACAAAAATATGTTAAAAAATGTTAATTTACAAAGAAAATTTCCAATTTTCATGAAAATGTTAACTATTCTTCAAATGGTGTTACATTTTTAATGAATACATTAAATTTTATTAAAAATAAGGAAATTTCCATGTTAGACATAATTACCAATGTTTATTAAAATTGGATATGAAAAATGGTTTAAAATGACACATGAAGCAGGTTGTGCCCCTTTTATCACCCGCTGCAACGCGCGGGCATTTGTACTATTTTTTTAATAATAAAGCACGGATTGACTCCGTGGGTTCACCGTCACAATACGCTTTCTTCCCATAAATTTACGCTTTCAGTTTGCACAAGCCGCTGCTAACGAGGTGGTACTAAAATAACGTACATGTCCGATTTTTCTTTCCGGCACGTTCATGGGCCAAATGGGTCAAGCTGAGCCTGCCTTTCTTTTCCCTTGTTCGTTGGAAGTCTATATTTACCCGCTGCCACCCCTAAGTAAAAGAAAAAAACTGTCGTCGTTTGGTATATTCACCCCGTGATTCGATCTAATCGATGCGGGTCAACGAGCAGGGGGGCGTCAGGCGGCTCCGGATCGAGCGACATCCGCAAAGGGCGGCGGCGGCACACGGGCTCGACGCGCAAAAAGACGGTGGCATCCGGATCCAGGCGAGCGGCTTAGGGGTTCTGCGGGGCGGCGCCATGGTTGCTCCGATGACGAGGATGTGGCACTCCCCTTCTGGTGCGGCGCACGAGGGAAGGAGGAAGGGATTGACCCAAGACGGGGGCTGAGGCCGGCATCGCCTTCTACACAAGCCTCACCACTGTAGAAGGTTACCCCCGGCACCTTCAAGCTCACCACCGGCGTAATAGTCATCCTTGACGCCGTCAGCTCTGTACAAGGCACCAATCGGCATCTTCGACGGCCACAAGTTCTCCTACTATGCCTCCGTCCCCTCCGCCAGCATTGTTTGGGTGCGACGACATGGATGTCCGGCACCTCGGCCAGCAGCGACCGCGCCCATGGTGGCCATGCACGCTAAGCTACCAAGCACACAGCTCGATTCGATTGATCTACAGGAACTAGCGGCACTTGCGCATCTCGCCGGATACTCCCCTCCGTGAAGCTAGCTTGGGGCTCTGATTGACCTCCTTTTGTTGAATACGACAAAAATACAAAGCAAAGCTTCACCTAAGTGCACGAATTCTTTAATAAGTACGGTTGCTGCAATGAATTAACGACCTAGGAGCTGTTTGGTTACAACGAGGTAATTCATTATTCATGTTTGTTCACAATTATTTAATTTTCACTGTTTTGGATCCTGTATTATGCACAATATAATTTGTAGAATGTTTTATCTTTGCATATAAGGGAAATAATGATCCAAAATTGGAGAAGATGGTGAAAACCAAATGTTTATGTGATTTGATATGATGTACTTAGTAATTAACTTTTCCTACCTGCATCTTTTAAAGTGTCTAGATCATGTTTTCGTCAGCTCCGGCATCTTCAAGAGCTTTGTCATGCCCTATTATTTTCAATTTAGTCTGTGACCACATCAACTGCATTCGGTCGGTTCAATTCAATTCGTCATTTCTTTGTATATTTGATGCATTATTGACCGTAGCAACGCACGGACACATTTGCTAAGATGTGATGTGGGATGTGCTGTGCTATATAAAAGAAATAAAAGAAAGGACGCATGACAAGGAAATCCGAGAAGATCCGATAAATATATGGGATGTGGGCAGTATAATACATGCGTCTACAGACATTAAACACAAATGTTATTTACGCATTAAAAAAACTCTTCGTGTATTTTCTTTGATAAATACGTACGCTAACAATATATTCAAGCATTGCAACAGAAATATTTGCAAGCATCAACATATTTTTTTCAGATGGATTGTATATAACAAGCCAAGTGACCCGTTAGTAGAGGGATGGGAATTATAAGGCAGACAATGTTGACGAACAAAACTGGACAAGCATAGAGGAGGCATGAGAAGTTCCAGAGCAATATTTCACGTCAGAGTGAATAAAGGACGAGCTCGGGACGAAGGTGCGATGATGAGCTGAGGTCATGGAGGGGAGCTAACAATAGGAATGCCGTTGAACATGCCATAAGTTGGTGATGCTTGAACCGAAAACCGTCCATGATGCATGCATGTCTCCGTAGTGTGCTAATGTATCATCGTTTGTTCTTGTCATTTTCCTTTACCCATAATAACACCTCATTTCACGCATGTCATGAATAAATGGATTATCCCTAGCCCATTTTGCATGTACTTTTTAAATGTACATGCAAGCCATGTTGAAATAGAAGAGCTGGACTTGTGGAACAGATTATTAAATTCTATATCAGCTTTTCTAGATTATAAGAGCATGCAATATACTTTTCTCCCGTTGCAACGCACGGGCCCTTTTGCTAGTAATAACTAGTAAACGTGTACGTGCAACACACGTCTCGATCAAAGCAGCCTCTCAGATTTATGTGAGTACCGAATTCTTAATTCATATTCTAGAAATTTGGGGAAAAATAATATCTATAGTGCCCGCATCTCTAAAGGTCAAGTTTAATACAAACCATCATTTATCTTTTGATGATGGCATTTGAAGTTCAAGAAGACCAAAATGATCTTATAGTAAAGATTTCAGGATATCTAATTTTTCTTGTCTGAACTTGAAGGACTTATAATGAGTATAGGTATTGTCCAAGTGAACATGGAAGAGATGCAAAATTTTAGTAAAGATAAAAAAAATAGTTGTCCTGGAAAAACTAAATCTCGATCCCTCTTGGGTTCGGGCTACATGTTATCTTCACAAGTTGAATTGTTGGGCTCGACTACAACGCCACCAGTGGAAACACAGCGAGCTAAAAGAGTTCGCTAGTCAGGACTATTTTGCTCCCATTCCGAGTTTGTCTCATCTCATGTAGTGCAACATTCTGAACAAAAATGAAGAAATGGAATTTAACATATTTGTATGACCTGCATGCAACAAGCTACCTTTTTTCTAAGCTAAGCTTAGTTCTGGAAGGATTAAACATGAATTAAACTTTTCATATGAACATCCTAACTGTGGAGAAAAGTCTAGTGTTCTAGAATGACAAACTGTGCAATAAGTTAAAAAGCCCTAAGTCATGTGCTACAATAATAATTGGTTAGCTAACCAGGAAAGAGAAAATAAAAACACGTGAAATATAGGAAGACGAAAGGCAGACAAAATAAATTTCTAATGAGATGCATATACCCTCAGGAAAATAAATCGCACCAATATCATGCCGGACACATAAGTAACTTGCAGACTAAAAATGAAGGAAATGCATAATGTGATGCAACTATGAGTACATATTCCATTTGAAGCAACCTCATGTCAGTTAACTCACAAAAATGAGGGGAAAAAGAGACTATGGACACCGCCCGAGACGAAGTACAAGAAGAGTTGTTGGGGGACATAATCGCACGAGGAACTGATGCCGTCTGCTCGTTGTTTCTCAACGACACCGATGGTCTGGAAGCAGCTGGCTATGATTATGATGGCTCCGGTGACCTAATGGCGGTGCAAGAAGGAGACCGTGATGACGTCTCCGGTGACCGAACCGAGTCCGGCCAGGTATATATATTAGTTAAGCTTCTGCTGACTAGCTAATTGATGCATTCATTGTTTTGGTATGTACACATATTAATTAAGCCTTTGTTCTTTTTTCTAGCCCTCCGGATCGAGCACAACTTCGGTAAAGAGACGAGGCCCAAAGAAAAAGTTGAGCTCGGATGAAAAGTTTGAGATCATAGCAATCGCGCCCGACGGCCAACCGATTGAACCCCTCCAGACAAAGAGCACATTTGTTGCTCAGTGCGGGGTTTTGGTTAGGGAGAAGATCCCGATCAGCATCCAGCAATGGTTAAAGCCGTCTACAGAAGACCCTGACGTGTCTTATGTCAATGATATGCAGAAAAATGATCTTTGGACTGAGCTGAAGTCAAATTTCACCCTACCGCCAGAGGATGATCCAGAGAAGCCAGTTAAAGAGCAATTAATCAAGTCTTTTGCTCTTAAGAGGATGGCAGAACTATTCAGGAGGTGGAAGAAAGAGCTGAATAAGTTTGTCGAAAATAAAGAGACACCAGAATTCAAGGGCAGATATGAGAAGATCAGAGATCACTGACCCGCATTTGTGGCCCACAAGACATCGGAAAAGAGTAAGAAGATGTCGGCGACAAACAAGCAAAATGCTGCGAAGAAGAAGCATCACCATCGCACGGGGTCAGGTGGCTACCTCGTAGCCCGGCCTAAGTGGGCCAAGACTGAGAATGATCTGGTTGATAAAGGGATCGAACCAGAGACAATTAACTGGCCAGACCGTTGTCGAACTTGGTTCTTCGGGGCTGGCGGGAACCTTGGACCCTGTAACAGGGAAGTGCATTTGGACGAACGATCAAATGGACATACCAGTCAGGAAGCTTCAACAGTATATCGAAGCAGCGCAGCAAGGGAAGTTCTTTCCAGACAGAGAGAACGACGAGCTCACAATGGCCCTCGGGAATCCTGAGCACCCTAGACGGACACGAGGCACGCAAGGCTCCATTCTGTGGAAGGTTGGGTTTCTGGACACAGGCGGTTACAAATCCCAGGAGAGGAGGAAAAAATTGCAGCAGACCCAAATGCAGGCGCTGCAAGCAAGGGTACAAGCGATAGAGGAACGAGAAGCAAATCGCAGCAAACGTACTGCCGAAGCTTCCCCCGAAGCTACCCCGCCATCTCAGCGGAGAAGCAGCGTGGCTTCCACCGAGCTGCTTCAGCCGGAGCATGCCTTGACGGCTCCTGCCAGCTATCCCGTGGATGCTATCACGGAGTCTCAAAATTGCCACCTTATGACGCAATGGATGAATTTGAAGGTCAAGGCGGCTGTTGGCTCTGTTTATCCTACTGAACCCGACGCAACTTATCACTGCCGGCCGATTCCAGAAGGATATGCTAGGGTGATGGTGGATGAAATAACAGAGGGATTTGAGGACCTCCAGCTTGACCACCCTACTGGTGAAGGGGAGACTAGGCTAGGTTCTGCTCTGAAGACTCCATGCCTATGGCGGAAGGAGCTCATCAACCTTCCGAACTGGACGCCTCCGCCTCCTCCTCCTCCTCCGGCAAGTCAGGGCACTCCGCCTCCTCCACCGCCTCCTCCTCTGGCGAGTCAGGGCACTCCGCCTCCTCCTCCGGCGAGTGACGTTCAGGGCACTCGACCGGCTCCTTCTCCGGTGCGTGGCGGCACTCCGCCTCCTTCTCTGCCTGCGCCGACGCGCCCGAGCAGCCAGCCTCCTCCTTCTCCGCCTCGTCAGCAAGGGCGGAAGAGACCTGCCGCCGCTCCGGCTGCTCCGGCGCGTCGTAGTCCTTCTCCTCCGCCTCGTAAGCAAGTAAAGAAGACAACCTCTCCGTCTGCTCTGCCGACGTCTAGCAGTACAGCCAGAGGCGGGAGGAAATACAGATTTGGTCCTTCTCTGAAGACTCCAGAGAACTTACCATACGAGAGGACCCCGGAGGAGAACGCCGAGATCGCACGAGAAGAAGTGAGGAACTACTTTGAAGGGGTGAAAGCAAAGAAACATCCACCTCCGGAGGAGAAGGTAGATCCGGTGAAAGCGAAGTGCACTCTGGCTGCCCTGACAAAACCACCCAAGTCTCCGCCGAAAGGAAACTATGAGCGCATTATTGGAAAGGAATTTGCCGAAGCAGAGCGGTCGGGAAGTACTGTCAGTGATCAAAGGCTGAAAGAACGACGAGCGGGGAAACAAATTGCCCAGCTCGGCGAACAAGCGAAGCAATCGTGCCCCCCGCTCAAGGTGCCTAGCGACATCGTCGCTAATGATCCGAGGATGGTGCCCGGTTATAGCAATCTTGGCGATTACCTGCCCGACGATGTACATTATGATTTCATGGAGGTGCAGATACAAAGATACGAGTACGGGAAGCCTCTCGTCAAAGATGAAAGATCTCTATCAACGATGATGCGAAGATTGCATGATTGGTACTTGAAAATCTGCAGAGACTCTGGGAGGAGGAGTACTTTGTATGTGAAAGTTAAAAAGGAGCATGACCTCATTGGAATTGAACTGTTGCCTGTTCCATTCGAGGAGTTCTTTCAGTTTTTCAATCAATTGGCCCTCGATAAAACAACGGTCGCCTGCTACTGTCTGTAAGTAGTACTACTTCTGTCATTAAGTCTCTCTATATAGCTCAGCTCTTTCATTGCATGTATTTATAATCATCCTCACTATATTATGCAGATTGAAGATCGCCGAATTGAAGAAAAGACAAGTCGGTGATATTGGGTTCATTAACACATATCTCATAGATGCAACTCAGGTTAAAATTCATGCCGCAGATACCGAGGTCAACTTGCTACGATCGTTGGTAATAAATGAAAACAAATATATAATACTCTTTCCTTACAACTTCAAGTGAGTGTTACTGTCTTGTGCGTATTCGGTTTCCCTTATATATTAGTCAAGGTTATAGTAATGTAATTGATGAGTTATGCATGCATGTGCAGTTTCCACTATATTCTCCTAGAGATTAATCTTGAGCAGGGACTAGTAACCGTCTTAGACTCAAGACGAAAAGATCCCCATGACTATGCGGACATGACTCAAATGCTCGAGAAGTAAGTTAAATCGATCATTATCCACCATATCAGCAACTTTGTTCATTTCCTGATATATCAAGTAATTGTTTTCTTTGTCTGGCAGGGTTTGGAAAAAATTCACCAAAAAGCTCCAGGACTCCCGAAGAAGCTGCAATTTAGACACCCGAAAGTAAGTACTATAGTAGCATGTTCCGCGCATCTCCTATTGATTCAAGCGCTAGTTTCATCAATACCATTTGGCATTCTTGCTTATCAGTTTGATTGACCTCTATTTCTTGTAAAGTGGTTGTGGCAGGAACAAGGGAATGATTTCAGTGGATACTACGTTTGCGAGTCCATCCGCCACACGACCTGTGAGCGGGGCTACACTGACGAACAATATGAAGTACGTAAATAACAACATTCACAATTTTATTTTATTACCATCATTTGTGTTGAGTTTCATTCATTCATATATATATGTATTGACCCCCTTCTTCAAATTAGATGTTTCAGAAGCGGGATGAACTCCTAGCACCAGCTCGCATGCGAGCAATTCAAGAGGAATTGGCGGCATTCTTTCTTGACCACGTGATCGCTGAAGACGAAGAATACTATGTGGACAATGAGTCCGTATGATTATATTTGTAAGAGATAATTATTGTATATATGTAGCCGGTAGTGTCGGATAGATATACGAGAACTTGTTGTTCGACCAATCTCTCGGAGAAGGAGAGGTGGTCGATATCACTTCTCTCTGTATGCATATATGTTCATGACGATCTTCTGTTTCCTTCGTTTTCTTACTAGCTAGCTAGCGTGTCTAGTCCTCTCTATACGTATGTATAGTACGTAGCGTCGACCAAGCACGGACATAAGAGAGGACACTTCTCTCTATTAGTTATAGCTAGCTAACACAATATATGAAACACCTAAATTAACCCCCCAAAACCCCCCAACCCCCCTTTCAAAAAAAAACAAAAACCACAGCCACAGAAAGGCTGACGCGTGGATGCCTATTGGTCCCGGTTGGTGCCACCAACCGGGACCAAACGTCCTCCTGCCTGGGCTCCGCGCACAGGCCACGTGGAGGCCCATCTATCCCGGTTCTAGATTGAACCGGGACTAAAGGGACAGGGCATTAGTACCGACCCTTTAGTCCCGGTTCAGGAACCGGGACAAAAGGCCCTTACGAACCGGGACAACATGCCCTTTTTCTACCAGTGCATCATCTTTCAACTTTGCTTTCTCAAGGAACGCATTAAAATTCAACGGAACAACAGTACGGGCCATCTATCTACAATCAAACATAAACAAGCAAGATACTATCAGGTACTAAGTTCATGATAAATTTAAGTTCAATTAATCATATTACTAAAGAACTCCCACTTAGATAGACATCCCTCTAATCCTCTAAGTGATTACGTGATCCAAATCAACTAAACCATGTCCGATCATCACGTGAGATGGAGTAGTTTCATTGGTGAACATCACTATGTTGATCATATCTACTATATGATTCACGCTCGACCTGTCGGTCTCCGTGTTCCGAGGCCATATCTGTATATACTTGGCTCGTCAAGTATAACCTGAGTATTCTGCATGTACAACTGTTTTGCACCCGTTGTATTTGAACGTAGAGCCTATCACACCCGATCATCACGTGGTGTCTCAGCACGAAGAACTTTCGCAACGGTGCATACTCAGGGAGAACACTTCTTGATAATTAGTGAGAGATCATCTTAAAATGCTATCGTCAAACAAAGCAAGATAAGATGCATAAAAGATAAACATCACATGCAATCAATATAAGTGATATGATATGGCCATCATCATCTTGTGCTTGTGATCTCCATCTTCGAAGCACCGTCATGATCACCATTGTCACCGGCGCGACACCTTGATCATCATCGTAGCATCGTTGTCATCTCGCCAATCTTATGCTTCCACGACTATCGCTACCGCTTAGTGATAAAGTAAAGCATTACAACGTAATTGCATTGCATACAATAAAGCGACAACCATATGGCTCCTGCCAGTTGCCGATAACTCGGTTACAAAACATGATCATCTCATACAATAAAATTTTAGCATCATGTCTTGACCATATCACATCACAACATGCCCTGCAAAAACAAGTTAGACGTCTTCTACTTTGTTGTTGCAAGTTTTACGTTGCTTCTACGGGCTTAAGCAAGAACCAATCTTATCTACGCATCAAAACCACAACGATAGTTTGTCAAGTTGGTGCTATTTTAACCTTCGCAAGGACCAGGCGTAGCCACACTCAGTTCAACTAAAGTTGGAGAAACTGACACCCGCCAGCCACCTGTGTGCAAAGCACATCGGTAGAACCAGTCTCGCGTAAGCGTACGCGTAATGTCGGTCCGGGCCGCTTCATCCAACAATACCGCCGAACCAAAGTATGACATGCTGGTAAGCAGTATGACTTATATCGCCCACAACTCACTTGTGTTCTACTCGTGCATATAACATTAACACATAAAACCTGGCTCGGATGCCACTGTTGGGGAACGTAGTAATTTCAAAAAATTTCCTACGCACACGCAAGATCATGGTGATGCATAGCAACGAGAGGGGAGAGTGTGATCTACGTACCCTCATAGACCGACAGCGGAAGCGTTATGACAACGCGGTTGATGTAGTCGTACGTCTTCACGGCCCGACCGATCAAGCACCGAAACTACGGCACCTCCGAGTTTTAGCACACGTTCAGCTCGATGACGATCCCCGGACTCCAATCCAGCAAAGTGTCGGGGAAGAGTTCCGTCAGCACGATGGCGTGGTGACGATCTTGATGTTCTACCGTCGTAGGGCTTCGCCTAAGCACCGCTACAATATTATCGAGGAGTATGGTGGAAGGGGGCACCGCACACGGCTAAGAAAACGATCACGTGGATCAACTTGTGTGTCTAGGGGTGCCCCCTGCCCTCGTATATAAAGGAGCAAGAGGAGAAGGCCGGCCGGCCCTAGGGCGCGCCAAGGAGGAGGAGTCCTCCTCCTAGTAGGAGTAGGACTCCCCTCTTTCCTACTCCTACTAGGAGGGGGAAAGGAAGGGGGAGAGGGAGAAGGAAAGGGGAGCGCCGCCCCCCTCTCCTAGTCCAATTCGGACCAGAGGGGGAGGGGGCGCGTGGCCCACCCTGGCCGCCCCTCTCTCTCTCCACTAGGGCCCATGAGGCCCATTACTTCTCCCGGGGGGGTTTCGGTAACCCTCCGGCACTCCGGTTTTCTCCCAAATCATCCGGAACACTTCCGGTGTCCTAATATAGCCGTCCAATATATCAATCTTTATGTCTCGACCATTTCGAGACTCCTCGTCATGTCCGTGATCACATCCGGGACTCCGAACTAACTTCGGTACATCAAAACTCATAAACTCATAATATAACTGTCATCGAAACCTTAAGCGTGCGGACCCTACGGGTTCGAGAACAATGTAGACATGACCGAGACATGTCTCCGGTCAATAACCAATAGCGGAACCTGGATGCTCATATTGGCTCCCACATATTCTACGAAGATCTTTATCGGTCAGACCGCATAACAACATACGTTGTTCCCTTTGTCATCGGTATGTTACTTGCCCGAGATTCGATCATCGGTATCTCAATACCTAGTTCAATCTCGTTACTGGCAAGTCTCTTTACTCGTTTCGTAATACACCATATCGCAACTAACTCATTAGTTGCAATGCTTGCAAGGCTTATGTGATGTGCATTACTGAGAGGGCCCAGAGATACCTCTCCGATAATCGGAGTGACAAATCCTAATCTCGAAATACGCCAACCCAACATTTACCTTTGGAGACACTTGTAGAGCTCCTTTATAATCACCCAGTTACGTTGTGACGTTTGGTAGCACACAAAGTGTTCCTCCGGTAAACGGGAGTTGCATAATCTCATAGTCATAGGAACATGTATAAGTCATGAAGAAAGCAATAGCAACATACTAAACGATCGGGTGCTAAGCTAATGGAATGGGTCATGTCAATCACATCATTCTCCTAATAATGTGATCTCGTTAATCAAATGACAACACATGCCTATGGTTAGGAAACATAACCATCTTTGATTAATGAGCTAGTCAAGTAGAGGCATACTAGTGACGTTTAGTTTGTCTATGTATTCACACAAGTATTATGTTTCCGGATAATACAATTCTAGCATGAATAATAAACATTTATCATGATATAAGGAAATAAAATAATAACATTCTTATTTCCTCTAGGGCATATTTCCTTCAGTACGGGTGGCACACGAGGAGGTAGGAGTGGTAGTGACGAGGAGGCAGGAGTGGTGCGCGTGGAGGACGGACGAATATTGGCGGTAGTGGACGAGGAGACATTCTTAGAGGGCATGGGGGGGCGGTCGGGTACCAGTGGCCGTGGTCGTAGGACGAGAAGGGTTGATAGAAGAAGACCTATTGACATCTTGCTTAACCCAGATGGTTGAAATAATGTGAATGGTACTTGTTATTTGGTCTTGTTTATTTGTTTTTCTTGCATACATACATGTTATTTTACTTTACTAACTACCAAATTTGTCTTTATAGGCATGGCTTCTTCCGGTTCCGTGATGAGGCCACCGTGTGCTAACCACGAGGACATGCCGGACAAGTGGACAGACGCCGAGTTGGATAAGGTGAAGGACAAAGATATGAGAACTCCATCATGTTGGTGTGGAGATGTTTGCAAAGTTAAGGTATCCACCGACCGTAAGAAATCATGGACGGAAGGAAGAAGATATTTTGTTTGTCCCAGCTATGCCTACGATCGTCCTCGTCTAGCTCACGCCTATGATGTACTGCCGGTAAGTTGTTCTAGTTCAAAGAGTATTCAACCGTTGCTACAACTTGAACCTATCTTACAAATGACCACATTTGTTCTTTATTTGTACGTAGTCGCCGCCTCCACTTTGTAAGTACTTCACATGGATAGATCAAGATGTGCCAGAAGACGTTAAGAAAGATCAATATCGAGATTGTCTAAGGAGGCAGCGGTTGTTTGAAGAAGCATTTCAGAGAGGTTTGGAGGAAGAGCGTCGTGAAAAGGAGAGGATGGAGCGAAAGAAGCGTGAGGAGGAGAGGGCACGCAAGGAGAAGATTGCTCGTCAAGAGGAGAGAGCAAGAAAGCTTGCAAGGGCTCGTGAAGCCCAAGAGGAGGATGAGGTACGCGACAAGAAAGGAAAGTGGCGTCGTGTGACCCAATAAGTCCTTCGTTTCAAAACACTAGTCGTGAACTATGTCTTCGGTTCGAGAAACATGTGATGAACTATGTACTTTATTTGTGAAACCTGTCATGAACTATGTAGTCGATTTGTGAAACTTGTGGTGAAACTATCTCATGAACTATGTTTTGTTGTGCTATTGTTGTGACTTGACTTGTCTTCAAATGATTACGAAGAAAAACATAGTACACTCTGCTCTGCTTCGCACCCTACCGCCAGCGCACACGGCGGTAGCCTATGAAACCCTACCGCCAAGGCCTACGGCGGTAGGGTGGCGACCCAACCACACTTTTCCTGTGACCAAAAAGGCAACATTTCTTATGGTAGGGTTGGCCACCCTACCGCCAGGGGTCATGGCGGTAGGGTTGGCCACCCAACTGCACTTTTCCTATGACCAAAAAGGCAACATTTCTCACGGTAGGGTTGGCCACCCTACCGCCTGGGACTATGGCGGTAGGGTTGGCCACCCTACCGCCTGGGACTATGGCGGTAGGGTTGGCCACCCAAATGCACTTTTCCTGTAACCAAAAAGGCAACATTTCTCACGGTAGGGTTGGCCACCCTACCGCCTGGGACTATGGCGGTAGGGTTGGCCACCCTACCGCCTGGGACTATGGCGGTAGGGTTGGCCACCCAAATGCACTTTTCCTGTAACCAAAACGGCAATATTTCTGACGGTAGGGTTGGCCACCCTACCGCCACAGATCCCAGCGGTAGGTTGCAAGAGCCTACCGCCATAGCCCGCGACGGTAGGTCCCTTTGCCACGTGTCCACAGCCGTTAACGACCTGACGATGTCAGGGAACCTATCGCCAGGTCAGGCGGCGGTAGCCTGTATATCTCTACCGCTATGGTCTTCTGCGGTAGCAAAAGGGTCAAATCTTGAAAAAAATTCCAACAGGGGTCAGATCTTGATTTTATATGGCGAAAGGGTCAAAACATGAAATTTACCTCCCGTGATCCGTTCGCCTCCATAGATCCAGTGCCAGTCGAGGCTCCTGGCCGCTACTGCTCCAAGATCCTCCAGCGGCCATGACATGCTCTGTTGTGTGGGCACATGTGCTTCCGCCTTGTGCCCCTTTGCGTAGCTCCATTGAGTGGCCTCCCGTGCTCGTTCGCTGGTGAGGTGATGTTGACTGCTAGTCTGCTAGTGCCACAAATTTCAACGAGTCAACGGCGGATATGCTAGCACGATAACAGCAACAAACCAGCAGGCCTATAGATCATCCAACTTTCCCAGCGAATTGGGCTATGAGCCTGTTACAACTTTCCAACAAGATGGGCCACAAATGGGATGTAATTTCACTTGCTTCAGGCTGGCTCCTCATACAAGAGAGAAGCTGTGTCACCGAGCGCTTCACTCGCTGTCGGCTTGCTCGCAAGAAGCTGGCAATAGGATCCTGGCGATGGAGTTGAGGAGTTGACGGCCGTGGAGGGCTAACGAGCAGGCCCTAAGGTTTCCCACATCGCAGGCATCCAACATCCTTTTCGCTAGGTTGGATTGGGATGTAGTGGTAACAGTAATTAGCCGGGGCATGGCGAGTCAAGGCAGAACATGGTGGTCGAGCCTTTGAGTGGATCAGGTTATGGTAGCGTCAAAACAATGGCAATAGTTTACAATGTTCAACAACATACTAGGTACTCCCGAGATCATGGAGTACTCTCGGTACTCCCAAATATGACAAAAACCACTCTAAATGTGATGACAATATTCAAAAAAAAGTTTCTTGATATATGCCCAAGTGTATGGGAATACCGAGCGTAACAACGTCCATTATCAGTCGATACTTTCTTGAAAATCTCAGCGCACAATTCGTAATTGTTTATGTTTAGACTAATGCAAGATCATATATTTTTCAAACAACGAACATAGTTGAAATCCACATCTCATTTAGAAAAGTGATTGGTCCAGTTTATAAGAGAAATCGAATATAAAACTTGAACAGCCCGAGAGTCAATACATCCTGCCAAGGAAAGAATACCAAAACACACAAAAAGACAGGTGATTGAATAATCACAGCACAGTGCAAAGGACAATCGTCAAAACGTCAGAAGCATCTATGTGGTTTCTGGTTGCAATAAGGCGATGTTAAATCATGAAGCACTTCAGAGAATACAAGCATCTATCTCTACCTTGTCCTTCCGTGCTCATAAAAGAACATCGAAACACTTGCCATCCAGCATCCTCTATTAAGTCTCCCTTCCTTTCACACCTTCTGTCTTGCATTTGCAGGAAGTGCTAGCTGCTTCTAGTTCTTCCAACATGCACCGCCAAACATATTGCACCTAGCAGGTACCAACACATATATCTCTTGCTGAACGTGCATATTTATATGTAGTTATCTTATTTGGAGGATTTCGTGCCATCCAATAAGAAAAGTTGAGTCGGCATGAGAGGTATAGAGACATGTAGATGCGCATCAGCAAAGGGCAATTGAACTTCAGTTTTATTTCTCACATGTCGTGTCTGTCCGCAAGATGAACACGTTATTGAAAAGGTGTAGGTGGCAGAGCACAGGTACAGACCACCCGTTTGTATCAGCCGTGGCAAGCCATCGTGATGTGTGTCCAGGTCAAAGGGCTGCACGAGCATTAGAGGGGAGTCCACTTTAAGTGGGTTTGACTCGACAGCTTCACCATGTGTTAGGTAGGTTGTAGGAACGTGTAGAAGCTGCCCATTTTTCAAAATAGCAGAAGCTCCTTTCCTGTGTTACTGCACGCGTGTGACATGTGGTCTCGTCCCATTGTTGGAGTCTAGGAGAAGCTGGGCAGTGCTGCTTGTGTATGTTCGCCGTTCCTGTCCTAGCTGCTTGGTCGGATGCTTCTCGTGGACCGTCAAACACAGCGTGTTTATCTTTTTCCGACTAAAATCGACACTGAAGCGAAAATTCTGAATGTATATTTTTCAGAATTTTCGGAAACTAAAAAGTTTAAATTATGAAATTTTCAAAATTTTGGCTTTCATGGAGCTCGGTCGTCAAAACGCCCTACTCAAAGTGAAGCTCCTATCTATGAATTAATAGTTGGTAACTGATCGGTTAATCTAAATAATGCAGCTAAAGTTCAGTGTCACGTCCTAAAGGATGCATGGTGACACAAGAAGCAGAAACCTAATTCTTACTTACCAAATATTTGGGATATACTCCCCTTGTCCCGTAATATAAGATTGTTTTGCAAGATAAAAATAGGTTGCAAAATGATCTTATATTATGGGACGAAGGGAGTTATATTCATCCCTCTGAGCAATGATTTCATCATTGACGCTATCCCTGAGGGTAGGTGGGTAGGATACTCCCCACGCATAACCATTGCCACCAGAACCCCCCTTAAGCCACCCGTCATAAGTTCTCCCATCTGGTAAACATGTGCTATCCAGGTTGGATCACAGATCACTGGGTCACATGCCTCATCCAACTGCCTCCTATACCATCACTCCCATGCCGCAAGAAAGCAACAAATTGGAGGAATGGGAAAGAACCATGGACGTGGATAAGCCGATGTCCATTTGGATTCTAGCTAGACAACTAGGATAGCGTTGACGACATTAATACTTGAGTTCAGTTTAAATCCGTTGCACTCCATGTTTTTCCTTCTCTTTTGCTCCCTTTGTGGCGCTAACTTTGTTATGCAGTTCAGCTTGCAATGCCATGACTCATACAAGTTGAATTGCAGAATTAAGGAACTAAGGGCATCTCCAATGGCAATCCACAAAAAACCTCCCGCATTCATTCACGGACAGGGGGGAGGGACCTGTTCGCGGACGCGGACACGGATACGGGAGGCAACCATCCAACGCTAGCCGCATACATTTTTACAACAACTCAAACCAAACGGACGAAATTCGTGTAAACAAGTGCGGATTTCATATAAACACGGCCTGATTTTATATAAACATATCGGATTTCATATAAACATGACACATTTCATTACAACATATCGGAGTACATCAAAATGGTCCTAGGCGGGCTCTGGACTATAATTAATACCTAATCTAAATGATCGCCGGCGTCCGGTCCCCGTCTTCGGCCATCAGCCCGAGAACTGAAACATCACCGCCTCCAGTTCCGCATCGACGCTTTCCAGCTCCGCCTCTGTGACCTCCACCTACGAAGCCCTGGGAACTGAAGTTGCTGATAACCCACAAATATAGGGAATCGCAACAGTTTTTGAGGATAGAGTATTCAACCCAAATTTATTGATTTAACACAAGGGGAGCCAAAAAAATATTCATAATTATTAGCAACTGAGTTGTTAATTAAACCACACCTAGAAAACTAAATATCTACAACAGAGTGATCAGTAGCACAGTAATATAATAGTTTGGTAGCAGTAGCAATAGTCGCAATAGTAACAATAACAGCAACAATAGCAGTTTTGTAGTGATTGTAATAGCAGCAAGCACTAAAATTGTAGGTAACGAGTAGTTTGATAGTAAGATAATTTGTAAAAAGCACGTAACGATAACAGTAAATAAAGTGCAATAAGGTAGCCCAATCTTTTTGTGACAAAGGACATGCCAAAACGGTCTTTATAATAAGCAAAGCGTTCTTGAGGGTACACGGATATTTTATCTGGTTAGTTTCATCATGTTGGATTGATTCGTATTCGCTACTTTCATAACTAGATAATGCCCCGCGTGTTGCTTCGAGACCTTGCTAAAAGAAATATCTTCTCCAAATGGGGAGGATGTAGCAGGCAATAAAAAAGGTATACAAATGCAAAATCTATATCTCCTTGGGCAATTAACAAAATTATGTCAAACTTAACAGAGAATAAGAAACACATATGGGCAGGATGTACTGCATGAAATAACTTATTTGTCTACGTCAGCAAATCATTTCATGAATCGGTTAATGGGAATCTATTTATATGCACTTTGTGAATTGCAGGTAAAATCCTAACATATTTAAGATATGCAGATACTTTCTATATCTATCATAGACTTTGCAAAAGCATATCAAATGTTAGATTAAAGTTTCAGCGCTTGCATAATAAACTGAATGGAAGAGCATTATGTATACTAACCTGTTCAATGGACCAATTTACAAACTTGTGTACTGTAAGAAATACCATCTAAATTCAGGGGAAAGGGCTCCTGTACATTCAGCGTTCCTTCCAGGACAAAAGGAAAACCTCCACGCCATGGCTGAGAATAACCTGATGGGAAGAGCACTTTGTATACTAACCTGTTCAGTGGAGCAATTTACAAACTTGTATATTGTTAGAAATACCATAGTTCTAAATTCGGACGAAAGGATGCCTGTACACTGGCGTTCCTTCCAAGACAACAGAAAAACTTCCACGCCATGGCTTAGGCTCTGTCGGGCGTCACATCAATGCGCTCCTTCTTGCATAAAAAGGAAAAAGATTAAAAATTCGATGTCATAGTGACTCGATTGGCCTCCTATATAAATCGGGCGTTCCTTCGAGGCTTAAAAAAACCTCCACCCCATCGCTCACATCAATTCGTTCCTTGCAGGATGAAAATAAAGCGACCTTCAGATTGGAAACTTATCGATAGCCGGTCAGATTCTACTGGAACTGGACGGTACCGACCACTCCAGCGACGATGTAGCTAGCTTAGCTGGAACAGAGACAGAAAAGGGAGGGGAGGACCAGAGCACATACGAAACCAAATAGGCAACGTAGAACACACCTGAGAATTTCAGAGAGCCTCAGAGGAGAGCAGCAGCACCAGCGGACGTACCAGGGGAGCGCCATGATGCACAAATTGGCTCCCAGCCGCCGCACCTGTAGACAGGGGAGAATCAGATAACTGGCGTCAATATTTCTGAGGGAGAGAGAGGGTCGATCGTTTTGTGTTTAGTATTTCCGAGGGAGAGAGGCATCCGTGATTTATGGTTGGAAAGTGGAGACAGAATGAGAGCAGGTGTACAGTCTGGACTTTTTTTTTGATCGATCAGTGTGTACTTCTGGTAACAGAACGCTGCATGTTAAGTGGCAGGTGTACAGTCTGGACTTTTTTTTGAGCTATCGGTGTGTACTTGTATGCGATTTTTTGTCCAAAGAAACCACCTACCCAACAGAATTGTTAAAAAGGACCCCCTTCGAATGAAACTGACAAAAAGACCCCCTCGATGGTGACGGCATGCGCGGCGAGCGACATGTGGCACCTGCCGCCACAGTGTGAGGCGGCAGCCCCTACCGCCACCGGGTCAGGCGGTAGGCTGGCCAGAACAGGAATCCGCACCCGCGACGTAACGGGGTTGGCGCGGTGGGCCTCGCCGCCTCAGGGACAGGTGGCGTCACTGTAGCTGCTGGGCCCCGCCGCCTGAGGGGCTGGCGGCAGCCCTGTGCACGCTATGCAATGCAGTTTAGCTATGAGGAGTACGTGCTAATTAACCTCATAAGACGGCTGCAGCACTCGCGCTGTCGATTGACCATCAAAGAATTCAAGGGTTAATCACGACATGCACATAGACTGACCACTGACCCATCAATTAGTACGCCTCCTAGTTAGCATACTTGCAGAGACAAGAGACCAGTGCAAAGAACGGGAGATGTTCTAGTAGTGAATTTTTGCATGCAGACGATAACGACAAATGGGGGAATCGGCAGCGCGCAGCATGCACAGGGCTGCCGCCAGCCCCTTAGGCGGCTTGGCCCATCAGCTACAGTAATGCCGCCTGCCCCTGAGGCGGCGAGGCCTACCGCGCCAACCCCGTTATGTCGCGGGTGCGGATTCATGTTCTGGCCAGCCTGCCGCCTGACCCGGTGGTGGCAGGGGCTGCCGCCTAGCACTGTGGCGGCAGGTGCCACGTGTCGCCCGCCGCGCATGCCGCCACGGCTAAGGGGGTCTTTTTTGTCAATTTCATCTGAAGGGGGTCTTTTTTTAGCAATTGCGTTGGGCAGGTGGTCTTTTGATAAAAAATCCTTGTATGCTGGTGACGGAACGCCGCATGTTAAGTGTCGACGACGTGGCAGGAGGTGGTAGGTGTGGGCACTGGCGGAGCTAGGCAACATCTTTGGGGGGGCGAACATAAATATGGGTATTTGGGGGGCGGGGGCAAAGACTCTACTTTTCCTAATCTTCCTTTCCAAAAAAATCCTTCACATCCAAAGCTGGGGTGGGGCATGGCACCTGCAGCTTACCACGTAGCTCCGCCACTGGGTGTGGGGCATGTGATGAGGTGGATAGGCTGCATGTCAAGATAAATAGATTAGTGGGGATGAATCTCGTAGGTATATAGGATTTGATATGTGGGTAGACTGGTGCTTAGGTGCTATTCTTACTTGAACGAACCTCTTACTTATGATTAACCCCCTCGCAAGCATCCGCAACTATGGAAAAAGTATTAAGATAAAATCTAACCATAGCATTAAATTTTTGGATCCAAATCAGTCCCTTACGAAGTAGCACATCAATTAGGATTTAATCTTCTGTCACTCTCGCAACTCATCATCTAATAACTACTCCACAACACATTTCCTTAGGCCCTAATAAGGTGAAGTGTGATGTAGTCGACATTCACATGACACCACTAAGGGAATCGCAACATGCATATCATCAAAATGTCGAACACATATCAAGTTCACATGATTACTTGTAACAAGATTTCTTCCGTGACCTCATGAACAAAAGTAAGTACTTACAAATGATAATCATGCTCAAGATCAGAGGGGTATTAAATAACATAATGGATCTGAACATATAATTTTTCACCAAATAAACCAAATAGTAATCAACACTACTAGTCACCCACAAGTACCAATCTAAGGTTCCGGTATAAAGATTGAACACAAGAGATGAACTAGGGCTTGATAGGAGATGGTGCTGTTGAAGATGTTGATGGAGATTGCCCTCCGAAAGATGGGAGAGTTTTTGGTGATGATGATGACGATGATTTCTCCCTCCGGAAGGGAAGTTCCCCCGGCGAAATCGCTCCGCCGGAGGGCAAAAGTGCTCCTACCCAAGTTCCTCCTCGAGACGGCGATGCTTCATCCCAAAAGTCCTCCCCCTATTTTTTCTAGGTCAAAATGACCTATGTACCAGAAGATGGGCATTAGAGGTGGGCCGAGGAGGGCACAACTCACCAGGGCACGCTTGGGGGCCCTAGCGCACCTAGGTGGGTTGTGCCCACCTGGTGGGTTCTACCTGTAGTTATTTTCTCCAATAATTCTTATATATTCCATAAAAAATCTCTGTGAAGTTTCAACTCATTTGGAGATGCGCAAAATAGCTAACTCTAACGTAGCTTTTTCAGGTCCAGAATTTTAGCTGCCGGTATTCTCCCTCCTTGTGTGAACCTTGCATATTATGAGAGAAAAGGCATTAGAGTTACTCCATAAAGCATTATTATGCATAAAACATTATAAATAGCAGTAAGAAAACATGATGCAAAATGGACGTATCAACAATGCCTACCATGGCAGACCATCCCGCACAACCTTCCCGCGATGCCGTTCTAGCACACCCCTTCGTCTATAAAAGTCCTCTGTCTATAAGCACCCGGAACATTGAGAGCAAGAAAGTGAGCATAGCACATGCGAGGCCTACCGCCTAGGCAATGATGGGTTGGGGCGACCAACAGTGTGTCAAAGCCCAGGCTATGGCTGTCAGTTCTCCCGATAGTGACATTTCATCAAGCGGGAGCGATGATGATGTGGTATTCATCTACAATGACACCCTCGACATTGTTGTACCATCTGGTGAGCAGCACACACCGGTGCTAGAGAGTCAACACGCACTAGCATCAGCCGTGTGAGAGCCACAAGTCACACAAGTACAAGAGTTGCAGAAGGACGAACCTTGTGGAAGTAGTCGTATTATAGGCCTCCATGATCACAACTCAAGCCGAAGCTATCATTCATGAGTTGTGTGCGCAAGCATACGAGGCCCAGCGTGGGTGGCTAACGCATAATAAAATCCTGTTAAAAAAATATTTGTTCGTTGACAATTTAAAACAAACCTTCCAAGTACTTCAAGAACTTAAATACTCTTTAATAGATGAAAATAAAAGGATTTCTAATTTCGATAGTAACATAATGTTGGATCCATTCCTTTTGAAGATTAAGAAAGATCCGAAATAGCTTGAAATAAATAATAATTGTTCCGAGAGAACCTTGTACTAAGATAAGAGTTGGCCATTGATACATGGTATAAACATAACCACCTTGAAAATGCAAGAAAGGATACTAAATCTCGTCGTTAACTGAATTCTGAATAGAAAGATTAAGAAGAAAAAAAGATTCAAAATAAAGACAGAAATACCCAATATCTTGCTAGAACAAGATATTGGGTATTTCTGTCTTCAAAAATTCTTATATGTTAGCAGCAATCCTAATGTGGGAGGTTTTGGTCAGGGGGACGCAGAAATCGTGCTTCAGGATCCATTACGTGTCCAAGGCCTTTTGTTCTTCTTCGCATCCGTTATTTTGGCACAAGTTTTTTTGGTTCTCAAAAAGAAACACTTGATGATGCCGGCCAGCATGCACAGCCCAACTGCATGCCCTACCATGTAGTCTAGCAGCCATGCGGGGTGCTTGTGTACTAGAATTGATAAGGCGTTAGGCCCCTTCAATGATTTCATTTGACAATGAAGAGGATGATTACTATGTTGCATGTTGCAATGCTGAATTAGAAGTGTTTAGTATGAAGAAGAGATTAAATATAGACATTAAACGTTGAATATGATACATCTTCACACTAAACACACTAAATTAACATACAAACAAAGTGCTCAGTTTTAAGGAGAGATTCTAAGTGTTTAGTGTTATCGGTTTAGTCTATAAGTGTCTGTTTTGTGTTAGTGTTGTGTCTATGTAGTTTGCAAGCTCAATGTTGAATACTTTGTTTATGTTAATTTAGTGTGTTCAGTCTGAAGAAGAAGTATTATTTTCAACATTTAATGTCTATATTTATACTATAACCAAATATCTACCTTTATGGAATTGCAAAGCACTTTCTAGTGGACTGGTTAGATCGTGCACCCGCATAGTTGATGTCTCAAGCTCGAGCCCTGTGACTCATTTTGATTATGGTAAGTTCAAGGAGACATTTTGCAAAAATGTGTTGGCCATTTGGTGTGCACCAGAGAGCTCCACGTATCTGGGACCGTATGTTTTACATGTTGGTGTATACCAAAATAGTATTTGTGAGTTCTACAAGTCCCAAAAAGTTAGCACTTCACCTTATATAACCTCAGTGTTGCTACTTGATTGATTATTGCCTCTCCATTGATAACATGTCCTCTTTTTCTCGCGATTAATTCAACCTAATCATTGTGCTTTCTTCGGGTTTCAATGCTACCACCTAAATTTCTACATAACATGTCCTTCCGCTTTCTTTATTTATAGAAGGCAATCTTTCTTTCCACCCTTGAAGTGCTAGCTTACCACTCCTATCGTGTCGTAAATTCATGTCTGGTGATCTAAATCAAGATCGTATCCTCATTTTGTGCGGACGATCAATTAGCTGCCAAGATGAGGAGACTAATCTTATCTCGCATATACCCCAACTTGGCATGAGAAGCATCAGGACAAGACAATGCGCAACAACGCAACTGATGGGAGAATCAGGCAAAATTCATATACAATGTTCCAGCAAATTAGTGGCTAGTCCTCCTTTTCTTGGGCAACCCCCCTTTAAGTGCTATAGGAAGAGCTTAATTGGGATTGCACGCACCACCATTTTAAAATCATCGTGATTTAGGAATAGATGTTGATTTGTTAGAGTAGTTCAATGTCAAACTGGATGTAGATCTCTGTCATCGTTGACATGTATGATAACCTGTGAAAGTGGGTAGATGCCCATGTGTCCCACGTTGCGCACCTCACTGACCCCATCATGTGAGTTTTACATCGAGACCAATGTAAAACTATCACACTCGCCTCGGGGGTGAGCCAGCGATCGGCAAGGAGAGGGGAGCAGCTAGGTGGGCTAGGGGTAGTGGGACAGAGGCCACAAGTCGTGGGCTAGTCACAAGCGGTTGGACGACTATGAGTCAGCAGTCGCCGGTTAATGTCAACTAGCGGTTTTGTCTCTTGTCTCTTGGTCGGTCACCCCGTGTCTAGCTTAAGCGTCTGTCACTGTGCATTTTGCAAATGGACGCACATGCCACCTTCCACGCTGAGCCAGCCCATCTACCTTTTAGACATAAAAGTCAATGTGTGGTGTGAATCGAACTAGCAACCTCTTGCTTTGATGTATGTTGCAGTAAACACCCCAGCACCAAACCTAATGTTATTACTTACATCTTTTTCCATCCTTTCTTCTTTCTACTTCTCTTTCCTTTTTTCTTTTTTCTTCTTCCTGTTCGATGAACTTTTTTCAAATTTATGAACTTTTTATTTAAAATCGATGAACTTTTTTTAAAATTTGATGAACTTTTTGTGAAATTTGATGAATGATTTTCAAATTCGATGATGTTTTTAAATCTAAGAACTTTGTTTCAAATTTGATGAAGTTTTTTCAAAATTAATGAACATTTCTTGAAATTTGATGATTCTTTTTCAAATTAGTGATTTTTTTAAATAGATGATTTTTTTTCTAATTTGTGAACTTTTTCCAAATAGTTGGACTTTTGAAATCAATTTTTTTAATGATTTTTGTCCAAAATTTACCATTTTTTAAAAGTCAGCTGGTCAATCTTCGAGCCAGTCAACTGGTCCACCAGTCAACCAGCGAGAGATCTGAAGCAACCAGAATGCTCGACCCCCTCAACCCGCTTGGATTTTGCTGCGCTGGAACAAGATGGCATCGTTGGGCCGTAGCCTAAAAAGTTTACGAACTCGGCATATGTTCACAAACTTGAGAAATGTTCACGGATTAGAAAAGTGTTCACGAAATTGGAATAGGTTCGTGAATTTTTTTGTTGATTTGAAAAAAGAATCATGGAATTGAATTTTTTTCTATATTTGAAAAAAGTTTGTGAATTCAGAAAAGTTTACAAGTTTGGGAAAATAGCTCAACAAATTAAAAAATGTTCATTATTTGGAAAAAAGTTCATTAATTTGAACAAGTCCAAGTATGCGGAAAACATTTCACTAATTGGCATAAATATAGAAAATGTAAAAAATGTTCCAGATATGAAAAAGGTTAATGAGTTTGAAAAAAAGATTGCAAAAAAGAAAGTTTGCGCATATTAAAAAGTACACATGTTTGAACAAGAGATTCCCATGTATTAAAATGTTGACAAAAGGGGAATAAAATAAGCAAACAAAAATGAAGAATAATAATAATAATAAAACAAAGCAAGGAAAACCAAATGAAAAAAATAGAAAGAAAACCAGACTGGGAAGGTATTAGAGCATTACTAGTAGAGCCCTCAAACCCCTAAAAATAACTGCTTTTTTACAGTTTTCGTTGAAAAAAAGCCGTAGACTACAACCCCTTAAACCTTAAACCCTTAAATTTTTTAAAAGGTCCAACCCTTAAACCCTCTCCCAATCCTCAAAAGTAAGGGTTGGGGAGCAAAACCTACCCCAACCCTCATTTGGCGGTTATACTCGCGCGGGAGGGAAAAATCATCCCAACTCCCGCGTCCACGCCCGCGACCGCCGCTGCTAGTCGCCCCCGTCGCCGGCGGCCGCCCCGTCGACCTCCCGCGTGCAACGACGACGTCGTTCATGGGGAATATTCCGTTATAAGGGTTGGGTTTGAGGGTTCTAATCTTTGCCCCTATTTTTCAACCCATAAAAGTGTACAAAAAGATCATTTTTGGACCCTTAAAACACTAGTGAGGGTTTGAGGGTTCTACTAGTAATGCTCTTAGAAGCTTCTCAGAACCGTATTGCACCAGCGGCCTGCGAACGTTGGAACTCCTAATAAATACTCCCTCCGTTCCTAAATATTTGTGTTTCTAGAGATTTCAATAAGTGACTACATACGAAGTAAAATGAGTGAATCTATATTTTAAAATATGTTTATATACATCCGTATAGAATAGTCTATTTGAAATCTCTAAAAAGACAAATATTTAAAAACAGAGGGAGTAAATAGGACGTGTCCATGACAAAGGGGGTGTGTCTCCGTTTGTGGAGGGAGCTGCAAGCCTGTAACTCATGCAGAGGGGTGCCAAATAGTATTTGGGCTCGTACATGCCGTTGGTTGCGACAAATAGTGACACCGACGCACGCAGCTCCCACCTGGACCAGTCCATGTAGCGCTATCTCACTAGCGGGTGACGATAGTGCTCATGGCACTGTAGCGTGGTTCATTATTGTAGCTGTTTCATTTCCACAAGAGGCCGTCAATGTGTCCCTCGAAAACCTTGGCACCTACCTTTTCGTCAAGGAGGGTGTGGCCAACGGAACGCTCAAGCTTCTTCTCTCTTGCGGCCCTGGTAGTACAACTTCGTCTCCGGCAAGTTCGACACATAGAAGCTGTAAATTAATCCCCTCTCTCGTCGCTCAGCTCGTACATATACATACATACGTACATATATCATATGCAGATATCGCCCGACCGATCGTGAATGTCAAGGAGGAGCACCTACTCGTTATTTTCCAGTAGTGAATGTTGGACTGCATGGATCTTCATGGTCCGCGCATAGCTAGACCCCACAGCTTACACATAGATTTGCCCCTGCAAACGAGTCGAGTTTGAGCGAGCTGGATTAGGCTCAGATCAACTTATACTAAAATTTAAGTGAGCTCAAATCAAACGAAGCTAAAGTTTCGAGATGTTGAAAGTGACTCGTGCTCAGCTTGTAATTATCTTGAGTCGATCTCGAACTAGTTTCGAACTAAATAAAATGATATTTTAGTATTCTAAGATAAATTTTAAAAGAAGATAGGCGACAACACAACATAAAAAACCATTATTCAACTTATTTTGTTTCAATAGAAGACTTGTACTTTCTTAATAGCAAGAGATCATGGATGAACTTGCAATAGAAGAAACGAAGGTGCGTCTGCTCTCAAACTTTGGGTGAAATAACATAATGTTTAACACACGGCTGACCATATACCATACCGGGGCTGAATTTTCTCCGCAATTAATTAAGCTTCCATGTTTGGACAAAAAAAGTACACATCATAATTTTCTCCGCGTGAAATTTTCTCCTCCCTTGGTAAAGAATTATTCCATTTAATTTTAATATATATGAAAATTATGTAATATAATTATATGACACCGGGTTATCGAGCTAAAATTGGGCGAGCTAGTGTTGGCTCAAGATCAACTTATTTATAGATCAAGATACATAAAATGTTCATACCAAGCTCATTTCTTTTCGAGTTGAGAAGAAAAACGAGTCGATCTCGAATGGCTCAGAGCCTCGAGCTTTTCTTGCAACCCTAACGATGAGAAACAAAGTCTTTCGAAGCATGTAGTTGGAGAGACTTTCTTTATAGAAAAGGTAGAAAACACGAACAAACTAGCCCAGATAATTCTAAGTGCATTCAAACTGATCCGTGAATCCAGAAGGGTTCCAGTTTTTTTTTTTCCGATAAAGGGCTTTTCATTGAATTGAAATATCGAGTTGATACAATCGTATCAAAAATCACCCGGCCTCTGGATAACTAGATGCACACAGCCAAAAGTTCGAAGAAGTGGGTTCCAGTTAGTGTCCAACCATGATTGAACACAGCTCCAACCCAGCCAGGTCAGGACACATTTAAAGAAAATATGTTCAGTGTTTTCTCTCTCTCGACAAAGAGAGCATGAAGCATTAGACGAACCATTACGTTTCGAAGTCGACTAAGTTGAGAAGAACAGCTGTTGAACAGAACTTGCTGCCAAGTGCCAAGAAGCCAAAAAACACTACCATTGGGAGATTGGTTAATCCATGGCTCCTCTCTCCCCCCACGCCTCCTCACCTGCCTCCTTCCCTTCACTTCGAGCGAGTTGGTTTTCAAATGGAATGTGAAACCTCATACCAGAGTACCGAGCAAACATTTGGTTTTAAGAGGTGCCTGAATTTTATTTTTTTGGAAATGAAGACGTGTCCCCGGCCTCTGCATCATGATGATGCATTTTTTTTTGGAAATGGAGGCGTGCCCCCGGCCTTTGCATTTGGTTTTAAGACGTGCCTGAATGTGGGGCTTTTTTAGCAAAAGTAGTAGGCGATTTGCCTGTAATAAATCAAATATAAATCTTTCCCTAATCTATCCCTAGTATATATATATATATAATAATAATAATAATAATATAATAATAATAATAATAATAATAATAATGATATATAATCTATCCCTAATAATAAAGCACGGATTGACTCACAATTCGGGGAACACATATATACACTTTCAGTTTGAATTTAAAACATATATACGAGGTGGTACTAATTCGGGAAACCACATCGTATGCATCAAAATTCGTACTAATAAAAATTACAAGATACAAATTCGAACCTGGGTCCCTACGTCCAAAGCACAACGAACTAGCCAACTCACCTACCACAAGTCTCTTTGATAAATGCAGCGAACGTTATGTACTTATATTGAATTAAACCTGGACTTCGTATATTTTATTGGCACAGAAGCCACTAGCGCTACTTGGGCCGCGTCATGTAATCCAGCGGATCGAACGCAACGTGTTGATGGGCCTGCACAACGCACCATGTGAGTGGGCTTCAAGAATACGTAAAATATTATTACTCCTGCGGATCGAACTCAGGATACGTCCTTTCTTTTTAAGGCTATATATACAACCAGCAACCTTTGAATTAGTAGTCCCGCCTTGCTACTGTTCATGAAATCATTACAATTTATATGCACCAATGAGTAGACAATCAACAAGCTCCTTGGTTAATAAATAAAGGATGAGGTGTGGGATTTCTTAAAGAAAACACGATGAGGTGTGGGATTGTGGGAGAGGCTGAAGATAAACATGAACATTGAGGGGTGAGTTAGAGTTGCTAGCTGTAAACGAAGCTGGACATACTCCCTCCGTCCCAAAATTATGTTGCTCCCTTGAGATTTTTTCTTCTAAATAAAATCTTGGACGGATTTGTGGGTGCTATTTTCTAATTTCCAAGAAGCTTCAGCGAGGGGTGAGCGTGCATGGGCTGGTGTTGTTGCTGCAAGTGAGTTCGTCCTTTTTTTTAACAGCTAATCTATTTTTCAAGAGAAAAGGCAAGTGTATTAATTGGACAAAGTGGGTTGGCTCAAATTCCTAAGATAGCCTTAAGAAACTGAAATGGATGAAGTAGATTTCAATATAATGGTTTTGTTCAACTTTGAATTATTCATGTATGGTGTCAATAAATTGTCGGACAAAACAGCATATCAAAAATATCGCATGCCTATCATGGTTTTTAATGCCTGACTAATGTACATTTCTGCTAGACCTTGGCATGCACCTCTCGGTTGCTGCCAGGTTGCACCGTCTGGTGTTGTAGAGTCGCGTTGATGAGTGCTTAGTGCTTTGGTAGACATTCTAATTGTCTTTCCCGTTGCAACGCACGGGCATATGTGCTAGTCTATCCCTAATAATAAAGCACGGATTGACTCCGTGGGTTCACCGTCACAATACGCTTTTTTTCTGTAGATTTACGCTTTCAGTTTGAATTTAAGACATATACACAAGGTGGTATTAATATTGCCATCGATATATATTCGATAAATTACGTTTTTCTACCGTCATGGGCTTTGCCCCACATGGGCCGAGATTGTGAGCAATGACAGCGCAGCGCAAAAATTAGTTGATTTTCATGGGGATCGAACTCACGACCTGCTGTTTTCATCTCAACGTACAAAACCAACGGGCTAAAGCCATGCACGTGTAAGGTTGTGAATTTCTTGTGTGTTTTCCTATCGTCATGGGCTTTGCCCTACATGGGCCTAGATTCTGAGCAACAACTTTGCCCTTGCATATGGGCCGAGATTGTAGAGGAGCGCAGCGCAAAAATTAGTTGATTTTTTTAAAATTTATTAGTTGATTTTCATGGGGAGCAAACTCATGACCTGCTGTTTCATCTCAACGTGCACAACCGACTGGGCTAAAGCCGTGAATGTGTTAGGTTATGAATTTATTGAAAAATAAGCATAGCTGCCCCGAGAATCTAAGAAATAAATGATTATCGGCAATTAGAAAGACAAGAAAGGAAGGAATAACGCCAAGAAAAAAAAGGCAAATGAAGAAGTTGACTCCACGGGAAGGCAATGATTTAATTAGTGCAGCTTGATTGCTTTCCTACTTAAAAGCGGAGATGCAGATCTAAAAAAAAGCAACATGCACGCGGGGATAATTATTGTCGCCGATTGCCTTCCTACTTAAAAAGCGGGCATATATATATGCATGTCATAAAATTAATTAGTAGGAAATCCAACATTAAATTATTTTATTTTATACTTGAACTTTCTGTTATTAATCTGATTTTTAGATAAAATCAAGATTTTTAATTGTACAATTTTGAAAAAAGTTTCTAAGTTCCATAATTTTCTTCCTCGGTTCCTGATTTTAGCTAATTTTCTTTTTTTCCTTTTAGTGAAACTCTGGCAGACACGACGACAATTACATTATGTTTACACTATGACAAGAGCAATCATTAGAGAGGAAAGTAACCTTTTTTGGCGGGGTGAGAAACCATATTTGTGACTTTTTAAGATATGGAGTGAACTGGATTTTTTTTCAATTTTTTTTACCTTCCTCTATCGATATAGATATATAATTTGTTACAGTTGCGCAGAAGAAGGGGGGATTTGTCAAAGTTGACTAGAAGAAGGTGCGCGTCCAGCAAGTTGATGAAATGAACAAAATCGAACAATTCTCGCTAAATTTGAATCCACACCAAAAGTTACTCCCGTTGCAGCGCACAGGCATCTGTGCTAGAAAGATGACATATAAAGATGTAGGAAAATGACTGATGACCTTTTCTCTTTTTGTATGTATAGGTGATACCAAGCAATTGACTGAATTCATGTTGGAAGTCAACTTCTGTTAGGTAACTACATCTCAATCTTTTTGGAGCAATGAGTGTGCACAAATTGATGTAATACAATTTCATCTAGGTGGATATATTGCAGTTTTATCTACAGTTATAGGAATTTACTTACCTCTGTGGTTTTGATAAAAGATCAGGATGTGTGTATTATAAACATGGTCAACCTAGCTGGAATTTTTTCACAAATGGGTATTGTATGGTTGAGTTAGTTGGAATTTTTTTAACAAAATTTCTATGAAATTCATACAGGTATTGTGATTGAGTTTGTCAGTAGAATAATGTCAATCTTTATTACCCCGTTGCAACGCACGGGCGTATGTGCTAGTCTATCCCTAATAATAAAGCACGGATTGACTCTGTGGGTTCACCGTCATAATACGCTTTCTTCTTATGTCATAATACGCTTTACGATTTGTATAGACAAAATTGTAATATAAACGAGGTGGTACTATTCTAACTTGCTCATAAAGGTGGTACTATTCTAACTTGCTCATAAATTCGTCTGTAACAGTTTTCGTTTGTCCTTTGATTTGTAAAAAGAAATAAACCAGCACGGGCTCTCCTCCTCGATGCCTACAAGCACGGCGCCGCCGCGCGGCCAATCTTCTTCCCCGGCCCTTTGCAATTCTGTCTCCTTCCCCTCTCCATCCGCCCAAATCTTCTCCTGCGCCACCCTGAGCCTTCTCGGTCTCCAACCAGCTCCTGCAATCTTCAAGCCCGCCGGCACCCAATCCGCCTACAATCTTCAAGCCCGCCGGCCCCAAAAGTAACCAGCGGTAGATTCGAGTGATCCCCGCTAGGAATCCATGGGATTTGAGGTGGATTTCCTAGGAGAGCGAGTAGGAAGGGTGATGGTGGGGTTCATGAGGAAGATGAAAAAGCAGAAGGTGATCCACGGCCCGCACGTGATGCCGAGCCACCACGGGCCTCCTCCCCTGCCGCTCGCCGCCATGCCAGGACGGCGTACTGGGCCTTGCCGGACGCCGAGGACAAGCGAGACAATGGCCATCCACCCTGGGCCAAGGTGTGTGTGCCTGAAAATCTTTTCTCACTGTACAATTTCTCCATCTCGATTCTTCCATACGGTGTGGGCTGCCTTGGCATAGACGGTGACTGGCTCGAGTGTGGAGGACAAGCACAGAGCGACCAGCGGCGATAACTATGCTTGGGCAGATGGATTCCGCCGCGGTGGAGTTCGAGGTATGTAATATATCCTTGCTTGATTCATCTTCATGATACATGCATGCCGTGACATATTGATTATGGGTCGATCTGACTCTTTGTGCCATGCTAATTAAATCATTGATTGTTACATTGTCCTGATATGAGTTGCATGGCTGCATGATGCAATAGATACGAACAGGAGAACAGTAGCTGTGATGACTCAACAAGATGGAAGTGCGGGACAAGGGATGAGTGCAATCGGCTCAGGTAAACTCCTCATGTACACCGTCTGGCATCAGTTCCAGTTGCGCTCGAAGCTTTCAATCTCGCTGCTCCACTTAGTTTGCTGAAACACTGCCGGCATGTGCTCCATCCAAGGTACGCCATCGTCCAATTCTATCACCAGTTTTGAACTTTAAACTAATGACTAAGGGGTCGGAGTGGCCAGGCCTGAAAGTTCAAGGAAGATTCAGCTTACATCTGAATTCCTTTGTATTGCCTACAATGTTATAGCTTAAATTCTGCTAATAAATATCTATAAATGATGTTCCAAACAATTTCTTAGAGATGGGTTGTGCACAAGGATGCACATTGTAGATCTGTTAACTTAAGTTTTGAATAATGAGATATGTTCATATGCTTTGCTCACTATTATTCCTAATTTTCTCTGGACAGAAAGACTGAAGTTTATTGCTTTTGTTCAGCCGAATGCTACTTGATCAGTACTTAACCAAGATTGGCAGCCATTATAGCTGGTGTAGAACTCAGATATACACACTGAATGTTCCGATATGCCAAAATAAACACATTAGAATATTTTTAATTATATTCCTACTATTTTTTCGAGATTGCTCTGCGGTTGCTAATTTTGATGTTCTGCTATACTACTATTGCATATAGAGAGATCAGAGAGGAGAGCAGCAGCCCGCTGCTGCATTTTGTTCATTTTGCTGCTTGGTTACTACACATCTATACAGAGAACACAGAGAAGGCTGCTGCTTGCTGATTACAATTGCTTAAT